>NC_133649.1:231960813-232260813 GCF_009905375.1 Apium graveolens | reverse complement strand
CCATGTCAGAAATAAAAAAAAATTGTATTTTATTTTGTGTTTCATAAACACGAGAATCTCATAAGCGTTTGTTCATTTTAAAATCTTGAATCGTTACTGATTTTATCTTGTTTAGCAAGCATGGCATGGGTGTCGTATCTAATACATACATCCTTAATCTAATTAAGCATGCATCTTTATAAACTACTCTACACATACATTCATCATATGTGCATATATATGTAAAGTGCAATAAATAAACGTGGTTGGTTATGGCTTCATCCTATGTGATCTTTATCAAGCTAACGACAAAGATCTAGGTCAATCTAAGGTGGGAAATAAATACATGCTAACTATTACATGTCTTCTTTCTTGTATTGCTTCCTTGGATGGCCTCCGTATGGGATTACCCTTGATCTTCAAATCTTCATGTCTTCGTGTACATTACAAGAATTAAATATGAAAACTAATCTAATGAACTTACAAGAAAAACTCGAGTTACATTCGAGATTTAATAATTACAAGATTAAATGACATGCAAGCCGTATTTAATAAACCAAAATCATTAACCTAAGGTCATAATCCATAACCATCCACCATGTTCAATTAACATAAAATAACATGTTAAAACACATAATCTGGTTTTAACATATCAGACCCATCATGATTTAATCATAAAAACCAAATATTGAAAAAAAATCAGAAAATTCGAAATAAAATCTGATAACATTAAATCGCATATTACAGGGACTAAATGACGTCAAACGCCTTACAAATCAGTCGATGATAAATTTTGCTATCAGTTTCGTTCAGACGCTCGATTTTATATAAATAGTGTATTCGTTCGCCAAAATCCGTCACCAGACACAGATTTCAGCAAATCCGCTGCATCTGATTCAGAATCGTATCAAATATGATTCTTATAATAAGAACAAACAAAAAATATGTATATATCAATATATACAGATTATATAATCATCATATGATTATACAACTCTCATTAATATAATATATTCAAAACATATACATACATACGCATATATAAACATAACAACAAGTAAAACATACAAAATCGCATACATAACAGTCATGGAATATTGTATGCATGTTATCATCATACAACCAGTAAACACACAAACGAATTAAACACTTTTCACAAGTAGCTCTGATGCCATTGTTGGGTTTCGAGCACATAAACACAACAGAAACAGTAATTAAAAACGTAAAAATCAGATATTTTGAAACCCACCGTAGGATCCATGCGAAAAACATATATTTAATTCGTAGATCAGATTGTTTACCTTAAGAAGCTTTACCAATTGGTTGACTAATGGAGATCCAAAGCTTGTTCAATCACCACGCATCCCGCTCACGCGATCTACGCTCTATCGGTATCCACACGGATGCTTGAACGCAAGGATTGAATGTGTACTAGCACAAACTCGTTTCTTCTTGCTCTCTCCATCTTCTCTATTGGTGGCTAGGGTTTTAGTAAAAGTCTTGCACACTTAAAATCAGCCACACAAGTGATATTATATAGAGAGTAGAAAAACGAATTATAACTCTTAACTAATTAGGAGTTATTATTAATTCGAAATTCCTATTTGTATTATAACTAAGTCTCACTTAATTATTTAACAAATAAATTTCATAATTAATATTAGTAAATTTGAATATCATTATTTATATAATTAATTAAGTCAAACTTAATTAATATTATAAATAATTCAAATTACTTTAATTTAATTTAAATCTAATTTAAATTAAATAATCCCCCAAGCATTCTGTGTTTGTGACCCTATAGGTTATATTATATTGGCAACGAATTTTAAATCCAATTTAAAATCGTAAACAATGAGCGGCATCTAGTAATACATCATTGTTACCCAAGTAATAATAATTGAATCGGTGATCGATTAAACCTTTTGTGAATAATGTATAATGTAATATAATCCCTTTAAGTACATATTATAGATTAAACTAGAGGCATGTAATGTGTCATCCTCGTCAATGTTTAATCCAGGTTTCCTTGATCAATGAGTAGACTATCATATCAAATCAACATTTGAGTGTGGCCACGCATTTCGTAGTCTAGCTCACACAAGAGGTCAATAATATCACTCCTAAAATAGGAGGGTTAAATCCCTTTTAGATCATTTATATTTCTCATACGATTCATAATATACCCAATCTCCACTTTTATCATTACCCGGTCAAGGATAAATTTTAAGGAATCAATGTATATTAATTCTCGTATAGAAATATAATGACTTCATGTCTAAGGACCATTACATCATTATCACTGTGAGAATTACTTATGACACAACATACATGTAGAATCGCACATCGGGTCTATCCAGCACCATGTACATGTACATCTGCCTGTGTCTTTGACTTTAGTATCACTATACCTATGATCAATGAGATGTGATCATCAGTCAACAAACACACTAGTCTTAATGCATTATTATTGTCCCTTAATAATAATACTCGACTAGGGTCCTTTAGGAATATTGATACTATTCTCATAATCTCATTCTAAGTCACGTACTTAAAGATATAGAATTGCATATGATATTCCAAGGACATTTATTAATCTAACATTTATATCGCAATAAATTAAGAATTAATAAATTATAAAGAAAATTATCCATAGAATATAAATATTAATAATCCAAATGTTTTTAACTAAAACATCATAGTTTTGTCTCTAGGGCACAAACACTAACAGGGTTGTCCTGACATCCGACCATATTGTCTTTCCGGCTAGGCAGTCAACGAAAGAGGTGGCCTCAGACCTTTTCCACGGCCTTCAGCTTCCCGCCGACCTTCCGGCCTTTGTATCGGCTTCTCCGACCGAGGATTGCACTGAGTTTCTGTCATTTTTATCCCTGGTACGTAGTTAATTTGCATTCATTCATCTTTAGTCTTCTGTAGACTCTTTGACTTCTTTCGTTTGACATTTTTCCTTGTGTATTTTTTGCAGGCTGCTCCTTGGGTTGCGGTCGTGAAGGAGAAAGTTAGGGACATGGAGACTCGAATGTCCGAGGTGAAGGAGCTGGAGAGAAGGGCCACGGCGGCCGAGGAGGAGCTCGGGAGGGTGAAGACCTAAAATGAGGTGGTGGACGTTTAGGCCACGGTGCTGAAGGGTGATAGGACAAGGCTGGAGGAGGCCCTTGAAAGGGTGAATAAGAGGATCGCCCACCGAAATGTCCAGCGGAAGAAGTCCCGCAAGGAGCTTTGGAAGACGAAGAAACAACTGGATCTGACGGAGGAGCGTTGATTCCAGTTCGGCACTGATTATGTCTTGGAGAAGGCTCACGGCCTTAACTGGGATTATAAGCAGTTGCTAGACGATAGCCTGGAAGATTCTATCGGTCGGCCAGCAATCGAAGCCCCTCCCGTCTTCTCCGGCGAAGACGAAGAGCTCTCGGATGAAGACCTTCAGGCCTAAGCTTTCAGCCCCGAGGTGCTTGAAATGACTAAAGATGATCTTGTTGTGAAGTCTGTTGTTGGTGTTTCCATGGTCATACCCAACTCTTGCTGTTGCTTCATTCGTTCATCTTTTTTGTAAATTTGCTTTTTGTAATTGATACTCCTACCTTCGAGCTTTTGTAATTTAACTAGCCTTCGGGCTTTTATATTTTAATGCATCTTTCATCTTTTGTTAGCATTGTTTTTAGTATATTTCTGCATTTTGTTGCATCGTCGGCTTAATTTTTTACCTTAGCAATTTTAATTTTGTCATCGCATCTTTGGCTTTATTTTTTACCTTACCAATTTTCAGAATTTTTACTCATGGCCTTGCTACTTCTTATTTCCTTTTTCGGTCCCAAGTGTCAAAGGCCGAGGTCCGAGTCCAAAGGGAACCTTGGGTTGTTGACACTACGTAGGGCTTCTTTTGGGCGAAGGAACAAGGATGGTGGTCGTATTCGGATTTCCCCTTGACCAGCATGACTTCGTTCCTTCGGTCAACATTAGCACTTGTAAAAAGTAGCTTATATTAGGCCAATGAGAGGATGGGCTGGTCTTCTTCGGGATCGCCCCTAGACCTGACCTTCATCGCTCTTTTATATGTAAGAAATATATGCATGATTTGAGGATGAAGGGTCCTATCTTCTTCGGGATCGCCTTTAGACAGGGTTTCCTTCGGTCTTCTTTAATATCATTATGAATTGTAAGGGAAGGACGAAGGAGAAGGTCTTATTGCAGGATTGCCCCTAAAGATTCTTCATTCGTCCTTGCCACATGTTCATTGCAAATTGAATAATAGTTGCGGAGTGAAGGATATTTGATTCTCGCGGGATTGCCCCTAGATTTTTATCCATTCATCCTTTTTTCATAATCAAACCAAACATGTTGGTCGAAGGGTTTATCTTCTTCGGGATCGCCCATAGATAATACTACTTCGACCACTCATTTTGTATTTAATAAAAAGAAATGTGACAAAAAGTGCATTTTCATTCATTATTAATCTCTTTACACTTTTCACATAAAACTCAAAGAGAAGTATAAATTGGCTTTAAAGGAAATTTCTTACTGATAGAGCTTTCGAAGGTGACTGGCGTGCCAGGTGTTTTTGATTGTTTCGCCTGTTAGCGTTTCAAGTTTGTATGTGCCTGGGCGAACAACCTCAATCACCTTGTATGGCCCTTCCCAATTCGGCTGAAGCTTCCCTTGCTTTGCTGGCATAGAAGAAGCCAGCTCCCTAGGACTAGGTCTCCTACTCCGAACGACCTCTTCTTAATGCTGGAGTCATAGTATTGGGCTGCCTGTAGCAAATATTTCATGTTCCTTTGGTGGGAAACCTCTCTTTCTTCTTCCACTAAGTCCACGTTCGCCCTTAGCCCAAAGCTGTTAGTTTCCACATTGTAGACCTCCGTTCGGTATGACTCCAAACCTACTTCGACTGGAACCACGGCTTCCGTCTCGTAGGCCATCCTGAAAGGAGTTTCCCCTGTTGAAGACCTATGGGTCATTCGGAGCCCACAAGATCCAAGGGAGCTCTTCGGACCACCTTTCTTTAGCTTCGCCCAGTCTCTTTTTTATCCCTTAAAAGATTATTTTGTTTGCTGCTTCGATTGCTCCATTCCCTTGTGGGTGGGCGACTGAGCTGAATCTTTGTTCGATCCAAAGTGGTGTTGAAACCTTCGGAACTTGTTTCCAACAAATTGAGTTCCATTATCAGAGATGCAAATCTTCGGAATCCCAAATCGGAGAATAATCTGCTCTAGGAAGAACTTCTTCGCTGCTTCCTCGATTATAGTCGACAATGGTCGGGCTTCGACCCACTTGGTCATGTAGTCGATGGTAATTATGCAGTATTTTGCTTGTTTGGTGCTGGTTGGGAGAATTCCAACTATGTCAACAGCCCAAATGGTGAACAAAATAGGGCTGAGAACTAAAATCATTTCTTCAGGGGGTTGCTTCGGAACAGTGGCGTACAACTGGCATTGTACACACTTCTTGGCATATTCGCTGGAATCGGCTTTCAAAGTTGGCCAAAAGAATCCTTGACGAAGGATTTTCAAGGCGAGGGACTGACCAGCCAAATGCTCTTCGCAAATTCCCTCATGTGCCACTTCAATAGCTTGATGTTGTTCTTTGGTATTTAAGCACCTGAAGAGGGGCTGGCTGATAGACCGGCGATACATTTTTCCACTAATGATAGTGTAGCTCGATGCTCTGTATTTTACCTTTACTGCTTCCCTTCGGTCTGGAGGTAGAATACCTTTCTCTAGAAAGTTTCTTAATTGGGTCATCCAATCGGCCCCTTGGTGAATTTCCAGACATTTTTTCTTCCCTATCGAAGGCGTCTTGGCTTCGGTGAGGTAGATAGAACCAATTAGGCTCTGTGTCTCAGCCGAAGCTAGCCTGGAGAGGGCATATGCCCGTCCATTTTCCCCTGCCAATTTGACTTGGCTCGAAGGTTTCAAATGACAGAGAAGCATCTTTTACCTTAGTGGCGTAAGCTTTCGTCCGAGGATCCCTTTGCTTGTATTCTACGGAGAAGTGCTTTACTACCAACATAGAATCGCTGAAGGCCCTCAGGTGCTTCGCCTCAAGGCTTCGGGCCAACTCCATTTCTGCAAGGAGTGCTTCATACTCTACTTCATTATTGATGAGGGAAAAGTAAAACCTTATAGCCTGGCATATCTCAAACCCTTCGGGGCTGGAAAGTATTAAGCCAGCCCCATATTTTTTCCCTGCGACCAATCTGTCTACAAAGAGTTTACATTTCCAGGGAGTCTGAATGAGCTGTTCTTCTGGGGTGAGATCTTGCGGCCCCAAAAAATGTGCATTCGACCACGAAGTTAGCCAAGGCTTGAGCCTTAATCTCCGTTCTGGGGATGTATTCAAGATCGAACAACCCAAGTTCGATGGACCAGGCTACCACTCTTACCGAGGCTTCGGGCCTTGTCAAAATCTTCTTTAAAGGTTGAATGGTGACAACTTGAATCGTTCGGGTTTGGAAGTAATGTCACAATTTTTGGGAGGCCATAACCAGCCCATATGTGAATTTTTCAGCGTTGGGATATCTTGTTTCTGCATCCTTCAAGACATGAGACACATAGAACACGAGATATATTAGTTGCCTTTGCAAGAACTGCCCCTAGCGTTCTGTCGGACATATCCAGGTAAAGCTAAAGGGTTTCCTTCGGATCAGGCCTCATCTAGAGCGGTGCCATAGTGAGGTATTCTTTCACTTCTTCGAATGCCTTTTGACATTTAGGCCCACGCTCAAAATTCTTTGACCACTTAAGTACGGCGAAGAATGGGAGCGCCTTCTCGGCCGATCTGGAGATGAAACGCCGAAGGGCGGCGAGCCGACCGGTCAGCTTTTGGATGTCTCTGATGCATTTAGGGGCTTCCATATTAATGACTGCTTCGATCTTCTCAGGGTTCAGCTCTATCCCACGGGCGCTTACCAAATAGCCCAGGAATTTGCCACTGGATACTCCAAAGGTACATTTGTTCGAATTAATCCTCATGTTGTTTCTTCGAAGCATCTCGAAGCACTCTTTCAAGTATTCGGCATGATCTTGGAACAGTGACTTTACAATCATGTCGTCCACATATGCTTCAATATCCCGACCGATCTGATCCTTAAATACTTTGTTCACCATTCGATGGAATGTGGCTCCAGGGTTCTTTAGTCCGAATGACATTTTAATATAAACATAAGTCCCCTTCGGAGTTATGAACGTTGTCTTGGGCACATCCTTGTCATTCATGGAAATTTGATGATAGCCAGAAAAAGCATCCAAAAAACTAAGTACCTAGTAGCCAGCCGTTGTGTCTATCAGTTGATCGATGTTGGGCAGGGGGTAGTGGTCCTTCAGACATGCCGTATTAAGGCCCGTGTAGTTTACGCACATCATCCACTTCCCGTTTGATTTTTTGACGACCATCACGTTGGCTAACCAGTCTGGGTATTCAATTTGCTCTATGAACTTGGCCTCTAACAGATTTTACTTCGGCCTCTTTCACCTTCTGTCGTTCGACTACAAACGTCCTCTTTTTTTGTTTCACTGGTTTGGCCTCGGGCTGCACATTTAAGCAGTGCTTAGCCGTCTTGGGATCCAAACCATGCACGTCTTCCGGCCCCCAGGCGAACACATCATGGTACTGCCGAATCACAACGATCACCTTTTCCTTCAAATCTGGTCCCATATTTTTCCCAATCCGAACCATTTTTCCCAAATGGCCGGCATACAGCTTCACTTCTTCGGTCTCCGTGGCGGGTTAGGCGATCGGACTCGAAAGATCAACCCCAAACTTTTCCAACTCAATATTCAATGTTTCTTAACTTCTACTGTGTTCTGCTTCGGCCCATTTTCTCTTTCTGGTTTCGTCCGACTTCTCATATTCTTGATCTTTCTCAAGATCTTCCAGCATTATAATTCGGGCAGTTTTTTGATCGCCCCTCATTTCTCCTACTCCCTTCTCGGTTAGAAACTTGAGCTTAAGGTGGGGTATAGATTCCACCACTTCAAAGGTTGATAGGAAAGGTCTTCCAAAAATGGCGTTGTATGGGCTCTCAATCCGAACCACATAGAACTTCACCGACTTTTCCACAGTATATGGTAGCTTTTCTAGGAGGAGGGGGAGAGTGATTGCGCCCTCAAACTGTATAGGGTGTCCTCCGATGGCGTAAAGAGGAGCTTCATTGCAGGGCTCCAACTGCTCTCCAGCCAAGTTCATCTTGCAGTAGGTCTTGTGGAACTGAATGTTGGCTGAACTTCCGACATCTACCATTACCTTCCAAATTTTATTCTGCCCAATGATAGGGATAATGATAAGGGGGTCTTTGTGTGGACGAATGACGTCCTAGTAATCCTCAGTTCAGTACCGAAGGTCATGGGCATGTGGGGCTTCACCTGGCCAAACTGATAGAGATTGTACACTTGGAGGGCATACTTTTTCTTTATTGTCTCGCTATCCTTGTCTAGGATACTGCCCCCAGATATAGTCTTTACTTCACCCCTTTGTTGGGCTTGTTGAGCCCGCACGGGTTTGTTTTTGGGTCACTCCCAAAAGACCTCATACTAATTGGAGTTGTCTGGCTGCTAATATTCTAGCAAACTGCCCCTCCCACAAACGATGTAGGACAAATCCTAACAATCTCCCTCTTCACACATCGGGCCCGACACCAGTCGATTCTGCCTCCTTCAGTGTGACCAGGCTCCCCCTCGACCCATACTAAAAGTCCATCTGGCTATCTGCTCCCCCTAGGCCCATACTATAAAGCCCCTCTGCCTTTTTCCTTGAGCCCATTCTGGGGCAAGCCCATCTGCCTCTTCCTAGGTCACTTCTGGAGCCCACCTGAGATTGTTATGGATTATTTCGACCATAGCTCTGATACCACTTGTTGGGCTTGTTGAGCAGGCCTAACTCCACATTAGTATGATATTGTCCGCTTTGGGCCGAGCCCGCACGGATTTGTTTTTTGGGAACCTCCCAAAAGGCCTCATACTAATTGGAGTTGTCATGTCTCTTCGCTCCGACTCTTCGGCTTCTTCTTCTTCTTGGTTTTCTTTCGGCCCCAGTCTGTCCGTCAGATCTCGGACGACCTGATTAAGTTCGCCTTCTTTGATCATTCGCTCAATCAGCTTTTTGAGGTGGTAGCATTCATCAGTATTATGCCCTTTGTCCCTGTGATTATTGCAGTATTTGTCGGGGTTCTTCTTATGATTTGGGGCCTTGATCTTCGCCGGCCTGAACGAACCCAGGCTTGCCCTTAATCTCATGGAGAATCTTGGAGATTGGCACATTCAGAGGGGTGAATACGGCTGAATCTCTATCTCATCGTCGTTCGGCCCCACGATCCGTCTCATTTCTTCCTTCTTTTCTACCATCCCTTCGGTTAGAGCCTGATCTTGGGCCTTCGTATTTGTCAACTCACTTCGATCGGTCATCCATTTGGGAGTCCTTATATCCCCCAATACTTTCCATTTTTCGGCGAATATTCTTGCCCCTCACATATATATCATTTAGGGACTTGGGGGGGAAATCATAAAGAGAGGAGCGAAGCTTTTTACCTTTATAGGGGTCTAGCCCCACCGTTAAGAAGTCCATTGCTTTGACCTTGTCCAAATTAGTGACCATCCCAGCTTCCTCTTTAAATCGAGCCAGATAATGCCCCCAACTCTTCAGTTCGCCCTCTGTCTACAGTGGACCACGGTTTCAGTATCCTTCGCCTTCCGGAATAAGTGTGAATAGTACTTCACAAACTTTCTTTTCAACTGTTCGTAAGACCTGATGGACCTGGGTTTGAGGGATTTGTACAACATTGAGGTTGATTCCCTTCAGATAAGTCTTGAATATTTTGCAGAGCATGATATCATTATGCCCCATTCCAATCATCAGCAACTCGTATTTTTCACAATGGTCCTTGGGGTCTCCCTTTTTGTTGAATTCACTCATCTTTGGGAACTGCCTTTCCTTGCCGGGAGGAGGTCGATACTGTTCGATTTCTTCCGTCACGATCGGCTCTCGATCGACCCTCATATCACCGAACATGGCCTTTTCTAGGCGACTTATCCTGATTCATGACCCATCAGGTTCTTTGTCCAAATTAGATGAAAAGGGTTGCTTCGTCCTCTTTCTTCGGGGATGCGAATCAGAGTCAGGCTCATCTTCTTCGTCATGCACCCTACGGTCTTTCCTGTGCTTAGCGGTTCTTTCTGGCTCATCGGCCCGTAATGCTTCACGCAATGCTTTTTCTTGAAGCTCAATTTCTTCTCTCTGCAATTGTAGGGCTTTCAACCGTAACGCATCAGCCTCCCTTTGCTTTGCGCGGGCCTCTGCCTCCTTTTCCGCTTGGTCGTCTTTGGCCTTGTCCTTCTCCGCAGCTAGCTTTTCCGCTCGGATCTTTAGGAGCAAGGCTTCTTCCTCTGGAGTTAGTGTGATGACTTCATCAGCGTCCACTAGGGTGGACGGCTTCCCTTTGTCAGGTGGGGTAAAACCTGGTGGTGGTGAATGCTCATGAATTACGTTTGTCATTGTCTCGATATCTCGTCTTGTCATTCTCCTATGTCCCACAGAGGGCGCCAAATATTACGCTTATATTCCTTCGGATGGATGAACAGGTTTCAGCCTCCGTGAAGATTCCTTCGGTTATGACCTGAAAATGAAGAGAATGCAAGGGATTGTTCCCCCGATTCACCTCCGGCGTGAGAATAAGAATCTGGTTGTAAATTGGGTAGAAAATACAAAAAAGTAGAGTGTTTAAGAGAATTAGTATATGATTATTCCTTACTTTCCCAGGAATTTATACCCATTTCTGTCATAAGTGTCCTTACATTACTCATCATTAAGGAGGGAGTGAAAAGGGGGCGTTATGCCTCTTCTTCTTTCCAACGGTTGGGAGGGAAGGTGTGCCCTAGCCTATGTCACTCCATAGGCCTTTGGCTCGTGGGTCTGGTGGACCTTCGATCCAATAGCACAATCGTTAGATGGGCCTTCGTTCGGTGGGCCTTATTGGGCCCATAGCCAACAGTAACATTTACTGCTTTTTAAATTTTTTCCTAGTATGCATATTTTCACGGAGACTTTCTTTGATGTGATCAAAGCATTGCCTTTCGGGAGAAGCACTTCTCGGAAAACTTTAGTGTTTGAGAATGACAGTTATAGAGAAAGAAATTATAATAAACGCAAGGCAAGATGGTAACTAGCATGTAATGAACTTGTGTCTATTATATGTTATGATTGTCTCTTGTTGAATTTGATGCAATTTATCTAATCACCTTTTTATATCCCATTCCCTAAGTGTTTAATAATTTATAACATACACCATGTCGCGACTGAATTGAAGATTCGTTGATTCCGGTAACATCAACGGCCTAAGTCTTGTTACTTTGGGAGTCAATCTGAACGAGAAACTAAACGGCTTGATCTCAGCCATAGGATTTGATCTCCGTGTGATGAACGAAGAGATCTTCGTTGCCGTCGTCTGGTTTTATAAACCCAAACCCTTTCTTCCCATTGAACCGAATCACAACACCACCGCCATTCTCCTTCACCATTGATCTGTTCTGTGTGTATTATATGTATCGATTTAGGAAAAAAAAAATCACTTTTTATAGATATTTGACCAATTATACGGTATGGTATATGGTTTGTGTTATGTTTTAGTTTTTTTGGACAGATGGATGTTAAATTCATAGCATTTAGTTTGGAGAGGGATCTCTACGGGGGGAATTGAGTTTGGGGCATCAAAATGGTTGCCATTTGAGAAATAGAAGGGACTTACGATAACTACTCTTGGCTAATAATTTTTTACGGAATAGGTAAGTCATGTGTGAAGAAAATCATGGGCGGAGGTATTGTCTCGCTTACTTTTACTTACTTTTATATATCATTGTTTATCATTTTTTATTTAGGACACACATATTTGTGCACACACAAATCGCGGATTTTTTGAGTAAATAGTCTCTTCATTCTTCATTCTTTGGAATGAGGGTAAAGCTGCGTACGCTATACCCTCCCCTGCCATAGGCGATATTATTGGGTACGACGACGATGATGATATAAACTTGTGGGCAGACGTTGCCCCCTTTCCCGTCATGTTGAGTGTCCCCATAGTTATAATACAGTTCCATTTATCTTTTAAACCGACTGCAATTATTTTTTAAAATAAGCCTTCAATATATACACTAGACAGAAGCAGGGGCGGACCTAGCCCATGGTTAGGGTGGGTCCTAGCCCAGGTCATTTTTTTTAACTTTTCACAACTTTATCATTATTATTGCTTGTTATTTTGAGTTGAGCCCCAGTGAAAAATGAGCAATCTTCATTCTTGCCTTTTTTTCATAATTTAGGATAAAAAAATACTAATTACATAGCCAAATGAGTATTAGTTAATAAATATTTTTCGTAAATATTGTTATTTTGTGAAGTTTAAATTTATAACTTAAGTTAAAATTTATCGAAAAAATGGTTTAAATTCAAATTAATAAAGTCGCACATAATTAATTCTTAACTAATTTGAAACTTATTACATATATAGATTCAAGTTTATTATTACATTAAAGACTTAAATTTATAATATAATATACTAAAGTAGCAATTTTTTTATGTGTATTCATTTTTTTAATGTTGTCTTTTATTTGAGGTGATGTGCATGATATTTTTAACCCCCCGTCGTCTGAAATTTCTGGATCCGCCCGTGGACAGAAGAATACCATGTTTACAATGGTACAATACATGATGTGGTCAGTTATAACTATGTGGTGAAGTTATATAGCTGGATAAACCTGGAGATTAGTAGTTTTTAGCGCAATGCTTTACTTCTGGGATTTAACTTCTGAGTAAATATATTTGGCACGAGCTGTTGAAGTCACAAGATCCTTGACAAATTTTACAACTAACCTACCTTTTTCTGGTCGGTGTGTCGGTGATATGACCCTTGGTGTTTAGCATTGTCCCTACAAGTGTCATTCTGTTGCTTCAACTAGTTCTTGGTGGAATATGGTGCAATATGCATATGGGTTCTATCTATATAATTCAATTAGGGTTAAGTTCTATGGAGATCATTTTTTTTGGAGATTTTGGACACCAATTGGGTTCTGCAAGTTAAATATTGCATAAAAATATTGCAAAACATATTATTTGTGAATCATGCTCTACAGAAATCCTTATTTTATTCAAAATCTTGAATATCATATATATACTGCAAGTAAAATATTACAAAAATATTTTATTCTGCAAAATATGTTAAGTTTGTGGAACATTTGTTCAGTTTGCAGAACATACACATTCTACTTATTAAAATTAAATGATCTTCAATAATTTTAATGAATTAGTGATACTCGTAAAACATACTTCACAAAATAATATATTTTATAGTATTTTGATTGCAGAACATGTGGTCTCTAAGATCTCCCATTAAAAAGCAGTCTTCATAGAACTTTCCTCAATTAAATTATATTGTATTCTTTTTCTATTTGTATTCTTTTCTGATCAAATATATGCATATGCTCATCATAACTAAGCTAATATTTTCAATTGATGAAAAAACCGACAAAGTTGTCTTACTACAGAGGCAGCATTAAGGGATAAGATCTTTTGAAAGATGAAGTACTTCGTTCTTACAAACGCAATTCGGATATGACTCTGGCAAGCATTATAGGACTTCTGTTTGGTCTGCGAGACTAGGAGGGCGTCTTGTTGCGTCTTGTTATGATGAAAGTTCAGAGTGATTTAGTAGGAAGGCATTTCTGAATGTTATTATTGAGAATATACCTTCTCACCAAGACATTTACATTTTCCTAATATTTCCATTTAAATAAGAATTGCTCTGTCATGTAGTGTTTTCACCATGTACTGCAACAATATAGTCAGTAGTTGGTTTTTTGTTTTTGTCTAGCTAGTTAAGGACAGTGGTCCTGAAGGTTGTTATGGATGAGTGGACACTAATTAGTGAGCTAGTTGTCAGTTGCTTCAGGGCTGAGAGTTTTCTGCTTAAAACAATGTATTCAGCTCATTGTAGAGCAGGTGGAAATTAATAGCTTTATACAGCTTTCTCCTCATTCTATTATTTTCAAATTCATGCACAATCTATTTCATTAAAACAATCTTTGTCAACATGGTATCAGAGCCTTTGTGCCAATTGAATCAAGCTTTTTAAGTTGCAGTGTTTTATCTATCTGCATCATATACCTTCTCAAATCTCAGTAACTCTTTCTTCAAAAAAAAAGAAAAAAAGAAAAAAGAAGGGGGATCTCTCAAAGTTCTCATTTCTTCTTGCAAAATATTCATTCATCATCTTAACCTCTAATATTCATTTAAGTCAGTCATGTCTACAGGACGTATTACATACCAAGATATGTTAGATCCGTTGTTTGTTCATCCTTCAGACAACGCTAACTCAATTCAAGTGGAGAAGCTGCAAGGATCTTCTGATTACAGAGCATGGCGTAGATCGATGGAAATCAACCTATCTTCAAAACGGAAACTGGGTTTCATAACAGGTACTGTCCCAATGCCTACAGAAGATCCTAATAAACTAGAGATGTGGGAAACTTGTAATAATATGATCATTGCTTGGTTGACAAATAATGTGTCAACTACTATTAAGCAATCTATCATGTATATGACATCTGCTAGTGAGATTTGGGCTAATTTAGAAAGGAGATTTGCTTTGACTAATGGGAGCAGAAAGTATAAACTCAATAAAGATCTTTACGAGTTAAAACAAGGAACATTATCTGTGACGGAGTTTTATACATCTCTCAAATCTGTATGGGCTGAACTTGATTCTTTAAATCTTCTACCGGCTATAGCTACTCCAAACCCAGATGTTCGTAAACTTCTTGATACAATCCACACTCAAAAAGAAGAATCCAGACTTTTTCAGTTCTTAAATGGGTTAAGTGATGAGTTTAATGCCCAACGAAGCCACATTTTGATGTTAAACCCACTACCTACTGTGGAAACAGCCTGTGCATCTCTTGAACAAGAGGAGGCTCAGAGATCTTTGCTAAACACATTTAAACCTCCATTAACAGATGTCATGGCTATGTATAGCAAGACAAATAATTCTAGACCATGCACAGCCTGCAAAGGGAAAGGCCACACTGCAGAAAGATGTTGGACAGTAGTTGGTTTTCCGAAATGGCACTCTAGATACAATCCTTCTGAACCAAACAAGCCCAGACTACCACAGCAAAACTCTACACCTAGATGGTCAAAATTCAACGCACCAAAACTGGCAGCAACAGCTCGAGTTCAATTGCCTGATTCTGGAACAAGTGGATTACTCTTTTCACAACAACAATTGGAGCAACTTGCTCAACTGATGCAACAAGGACCTGTAAAAAACTCAGATTCTGATGAAGAGCTAGATGTGCACTTCTCTGGTATGATTTCTGGACACCTCTCTAATAATTCTCTTGATTGGATTGTAGATTCAGGGGCGTCTAATCACATGACCCCCTGTTTGAGCTTACTTTTAAATACCTCATCTTTTGCACAATCACATAGCATAAATTTACCTACCGGAGATTCTGTGGTTATTTCTCATACTGGAAGTGTTGTTGTTATGCCTGGTATTACATTAAAGAATGTCCTCTGCGTCCCAACCTTCAAACACAACTTACTTTCAGTTCAAAAACTTGTTCAAGACAATAATTGCGAAGTTAATTTTTCACCTACACAGTGCATTATCACAGATAAAACCCCCAAACAAGTCATAGGTATTGCCAAGGTGAGTAATGGACTTTATGTTTTAAACTCCAATTCTGTTGCATCTTCAAACTCAGTAATGCTTTCAGACCCAGAGTCATTGTGGCATCATAGACTTGGTCACACGCCTCTACCTAAACTCTTCAAAAATTCCATATCTTAAACCATTATTAAAAAATACTGCTCACACATGTCTCACCTGTCCAATGGCCAAAATGACAAAGCTTCCATTTCAATCAAGTGAATCTATAGCCCCTAAAAAATTCGATCTAGTGCACATGGATATTTGGGGGCCATATAAGGTCTCATACCAGTCAAAATACAGATTTTTCCTTACCTTAGTTGATGACCATACTAGATATTGTTGGGTTTATCTATTGAAGCAGAAATCAGACTCTTTGGCAACACTTGAGTCGTTTCTTAATTATGTCAAGAATCAGTTTGAAAGGAGGATTAAAGTGATACGATCTGATAATGCATTGGAGTTCAGTAGCACTGCTTGTAACTTATTCTTCTCCAATCATGGGATCCTGCACCAAACTACATGTGTGTACCGTCCTCAACAAAATGCCAGGGCTGAAAGAAAACATCGAAATATTCTTGAACTTGCTCGAAGCTTAAGGTTTCAGTCTAATCTTCCTTTACATTTATGGGGTGACTGCGTTTTAACAGCAGTACACATTCTAAACAGAATTCCTACAGCTGTTCTTCAGTTCAAAACACCCTATGAGATACTCTTTAAAGAATTGCCAACATATGAACATTTTCGAATCTTTGGCTGTTTGGCGTTTGCTCTCAACCCAAGTTCTTCACAAGATAAATTCCAGCACAGGGGGGTACCTTGTCTGTTTCTGGGATATCCACCGTTAACCAAAGGATACAAATTGTTGAACCTACAAACACACCAAAATTTTGTATCAAGAGACGTTAAATTTTATGAAAACGTCTTCCCTTATCATGTCAAGTCTGCTGAAAAATTCATGACACCAATACCATCATCTTATCCCTTGAATGATCCCCTAACTGATGACTTTATCTATATTTCTGATTCAAATACCCCACCTTCTACACCTCCTGGCTCACCCACCATAACCTCAACACCACCTTCTCATACCCAATCTGCAATACCTACTGTAGAGATACCTGTTCGGAGGTCCACTAGAACTCATAAACCTCCCTTGTGGCTGGATGACTACACTACAGCAAATATGAGCACTATCTCAAGTACTGTGAGCACAACAATGTCACAACATTTTCATTGTTTTCTTTCAACACACACCAAGACAACAGATCCGACATGTTTCAAGATAGCAGTCCAGTCTCCGCATTGGGTGCAAGCAATGAACAACGAACTTGATGCTCTCGAATTAAATCATACTTGGGAAGTTACTACCTTGCCACTTGATTATCACTCCATAGGATGCAAGTGGTTATTTAAAACAAAACTCAACCCAGATGGCAGTGTTGAGAGGCACAAGGCTCGTTTGGTAATTCTTGGAAATCATCAACAACCAGGGGTGGACTTTACTGAAACGTTTGCCCCTGTTGCAAAACTAACTACTGTGCGCACCTTGCTAGCAGTAGCAGCCATTGAGGACTGGATAACCTGTCAAATGGATGTATCCAACGCATTCCTTCATGGAGAATTACAAAAAGAAGTGTACATGCGACTTCCACCAGGCTACACTCATTATGGAAGCAGAATTATTCATAATCAAATACCTCTGGCAAGCTCTTCTCCTCAAATACCGGTATGCAAACTTTTAAAATCTCTATATGGCCTTCGTCAAGCTCCTCGAAATTGGTTTTCAAAATTATCTTCTACATTATTGAAAATCGGTTACAAACAATCAAAAACAGATTATAGTTTATTTTTGTTGAACAAATCTGACTCTATAACAGCCATACTAGTTTATGTGGATGATTTGTTGATTAGTGGTAATTGTCAAGCTACTATTGATTCACTAAAAGCCATGCTTTCCTCCACGTTTCACATGAAAGATTTGGGGAAGCTTCGCTACTTTCTTGGGCTTGAGATAGATAGAGATGCCACTGGTATATTCATGTGTCAAAAAAAATATACCCTTGACATTATAGAAGAGTTTGGACTAACCACTGCAAAACCTGTGTTGCTTCCTATGGATTCTCATGTCAAATTAATAGCTGATGATGGCGATTTATTGCCTAATCCAACAGTATATCAACGACTAGTTGGAAAGTTAATATATCTGACCATCACCAGGCCAGATATTGCTTTTACGGTTCAACTCTTGTCCCAATTCATGCAGAAACCTACAAGTATACATTACCAGGCTGCCAAACGACTTGTACGATATCTTATTGGAACTGCCTCACAAGGAATTCTTCTGTCATCCTCTTCAGCAGCAAAATTGACTGCTTATTGCGATAGTGATTGGGCATCGTGTGCCACTACTCGACGTTCAACAACAGGGTTCTGTATTTTTTTAGGCACATCTCCGATTTCATGGAAGGCTAAGAAGCAACCAGTGGTTGCGCGTTCCTCAGCTGAAGCTGAGTACCGTGCCATGGCGTTAACAACATGTGAAGTCACATGGTTAAGTGCCTTGCTGAAGGATCTTGGCATCAAGAATCTGCCTCCTACAGTCCTTAGATGTGACAACAAAGCTGCACTTGCAATAGCAGGGAATCCAGTTCTACATGAGCGTACCAAACATGTAGAACTCGATTGTCACTATGTCAGAGAGCAAGTGCAAGCTGGTAACATTCAGACTACCTATACACCCTCTGTTGAGCAAGTTGCTGACATTTTCACCAAGGTTCTCCCTGTCCATCTTCATACTCAACACAACAGCAAGCTGGCGTCCTACCCTATTTCTACAGTGTAGTCTCACCAGCTTGAGGGGGGTATTGAGAATATACCTTCTCACCAAGACATTTACATTTTCCTAATATTTCCATTTAAATAAGAATTGCTCTGTCATGTAGTGTTTTCACCATGTACTGCAACAATATAGTCAGTAGTTGGTTTTTTGTTTTTGTCTAGCTAGTTAAGGACAGTGGTCCTGAAGGTTGTTATGGATGAGTGGACACTAATTAGTGAGCTAGTTGTCAGTTGCTTCAGGGCTGAGAGTTTTCTGCTTAAAACAATGTATTCAGCTCATTGTACAGCAGGTGGAAATTAATAGCTTTATACAGCTTTCTCCTCATTCTATTATTTTCAAATTCATGCACAATCTATTTCATTAAAACAATCTTTGTCAACAGTTCTTGAATTGGTCAAAAATACTATTTTGTTAGGTTAAGTATAAAACCTATTTTTCTACCGGAAGGCAATCTTTTTGTAGTCCATTTTGATGGTTCCAAACCCAACTCAATTGTCCTGCGGGTGTGTTTCCATTAAGCATGTAACACAATTCTCTTACGCACAAGTTTATCTCTTGCATAATTTAGTAACTACTAATATTTTTTATTTCAAAATTAGATGTATAAGTAATTCATAAAAAATAAACGTTAATATTGGGGACATTCTTCCTTCTTGTAGATCGTCTTGCAAGCTCGTTACTGGAAGTTTTCCTATAACATGTGTGCGTAGTGTTTATATTCTGCATTTGATCGATGTGCATTTCAGAATTATGGAATCCAGTCGAAAGCAAAGCTGTAAGCGCTGCCAGAAGAGGTTTAATCTGAAACAACAAACCTATGTAAAGTTAAGTACATTGCATCACAGTAGTAGGTGGTGATAAAAAAAAACGTACCATGGCATGTTAAACATCTCAGGGTGTCACGCGACATGAGACGTCACCGGACATGCAACTCATGGTAAATTTGTCCGCCAGCGTGAAGCCTGGGTCAGGGTGTCCCTGCATAACGCGCCATCGAATCTGTCACACATCATAAAAGTAGTAAAAAAAGAAGCCTGGGTCTTGGTTGTGATCGTTTTCTACCAAGTAAAGAAACAATGTTCTTTTCAATGGTTTATATATATTACTTTTCAAGTGGACGAATATCTGTCTAACGAGAACATGATGGAAACAGATAGGTGTTTTGCATAAATTCAAAAATAACCAGATTCCCTCTGCAGAAAAGGGCTAACAAATAAATAGAGAGTTAAGTGAGATAAAGCTAAAAGAATGTGTAACAAGTGAAATCTCACGCAACTGTTGTAAGAGCTGTTTTGTTCTCTTCAATTTGATATGTGAGCCTGGTACAACAATCCAAGTGTCACCATTACATTTATTACTTAGTGTTTGGAACTACTGATGGTTTATTAAAGCATTGATCCAGTCAGCTTTCTAAGTTCTACCATGACGGATGGAACATTGTAGACAAAAATCTAGGCTTGCACTTGTCAAATCAGAGGCAGGATAGCCACCTCTAAAACGGCAGTCACTGGAAATTACTCAACCTCATGGTCACTTCTCATAGTGTCATGCCAGTTTTTTCTTCCAAATCTCTGGAGCCTGGATCAAACTTGCTCAAAAAACATCTTCCTCGGTACTACTGATAGGTCCAGTTTCTTCAAGGCACGATGAATTACTTGTATGCAATGGTGAATAATCTCAGGCTTCAAGTCCATTAAGTTGTTACCTTGGCCTTTCCGGTAGTTCCTGCATATAAAACTTTCAACCATAAGAAACTAAAGATCAATAATACCTAGCTGACGTTGCTTCAGTTCTTTTAATGGTAATGTGCAAACAGCTTTATTAGAGAAAAAGAGAAATGCATAGATGTTTAAAGTGCATTGTTTGGGATAACAAATGAGTTTACAAGACCAGGGAAAGAAGACAAACTGATTTGGATTATAGACACGAATCTATAGACAAACTGCACGAGTTCTCCCTCAAATTAAAAGAATCGTAAACTGATTTGTATTACAGACACAAATCTATAGACAAACTGCACGAGTTCTCCCTCAAATTAAAAGAATCGTAAACTGATTTGTATTCCATACACAAATCTATAGACAAACTGCACGAGTTCTCCCTCAAATTAAAAGAATAGTATTATACAATTTGTCTTGCTCAACAACCAGAGGGTAAGAAACAACTAGGTCACATAATAATTAAATAAATACTGAAAGTTACTAATGCTCACAAAAAATAATGTACATTAAAAATCCGCAAACAGTGGACAGGGATATAATTCAAACTATAAACTTGAGTCCAACTAGTAAAGATGCATCTTTTAGATTTGGCAAAAACAAACAAGAAATTATCTTCGAGACTTCCATTGTGAAACCAAGTAGACTTTCTCAAAAATGTTGATCCATCCGTTTTCCAGTGCATAATTTAGCTTCAATAATTCTGACAATTCTTTTACTACTGACCCGTTAGTTCTATTCTATAGATTTGTGTCTGTAGTCTAAATCAGCTTGTCTTATTTTACTGGCTTTGTAAACTCATTTTTTAATCTCGAACCATGCACTCTAAACAACAAGGAATTTCTCCTTTTCCGTGGATAAAGTTGTTTATACATTTTTAAGAAACTAAGCACATCTAGAATTTTCATCTAGGGACAACCGATCCATCCATTTGTTTGCCAGTGCATTATTCAAATTCTATAAAATCTGACGCAGTTTTTTTGCTACTGATCCGTTAATTATCTAGCACTTTGAATTCTTAAGCTAGCAAAACATTAATGCAAGCAAAAAGGATGGTATACATTTGTCTGGACTCTGGGGTGACCATGGCAGAAATCTATACAAGATAGATAGAGAACCAGATATTGTGCTGCAGGTTCAGTAAATACCAGTTTTACAAATTGTGAACTTGTAGATCAAGAAAGTTTTCGGTTAAAAAATACAGCTCCAAAGAATATTTGTACTCTTAACTGTGAACTTTTTGCTATCCATCTCATGTGTGTGTGGAATGTAGATATCTCACTGCATAACATACTTTTACTGTCACAGGCTAGTACTTAAAAGTAACATCTAGTCCAACCCATAGTTCCACACTTATAATTTCACGGTCCCATTATCTGTCCACCTTCATACTTATTCGCTCCTTGCAATTTATATACAGACACAACATTCCCAGTACGACCTGTCACGCGTTCTCAATCCTTAATATGATTCTTGGATTACCCAAACCCATATCAGAATATCAGACAATATAACTGGCTTAAACTATATATCAAATTAATGAAGGGTACCTTAAAACGAGAAACTATATTATACAAATTTACATGTATTGCCATTCTTGGAAAGAAAGCTAACTTGAATTTCTAGCTGAAGCCATTTATTCATCACAGTCTTGGTAAAATAAAACATAATGCACAGACAGCCAGACACTTGATATAAAGAAAGTTCACACAACTTTAACACCCAACATTTAAAATATTCAAAACCACTAACTTTTATATTGCACATGTTGCCTGGATCCATTACGAAGCATTATACCTTCACAGACTCGACTGATACAGAAAGCTCCAATCAGAGACTCGGATCCATGGACGAATATGTTTAGCTATCATGCCATTTATTGCTTGGTAGGATAAATTGTTTCCTACCCTACATCTTCTAATTACACAAGTTGAAAAAAATACATGCTACTTGAGATAACAAATGATGAACAGAAATGCAAAAACTGAATAGTAGCTAACATCGACGAATTAGTAACAATTTGTCAAAGCAGTTAAAGATTCATACCTGAAGAAATAATTGAAATGAAAGGAGTTTCTTCAAAGCAACGATCAAGAGTTCCCGGCATATTCTCCACTTCGCTTCCTGACTGGTTCCTCCTAAAACTGGTAGTAAGAGTAACATACCGGATAAAAATTTAATTTAATTTACTTCTTGTTTGTTTTACCTTCTTTTCATTTTTTCATTTGTCTCGTATCAATCTAACAGACAGAAGTAATATATTTTCCGTGCAGACTCTGTATCTACAAATCTAACTTAAAAAGTAAATTGTTTCACTCTCACCTTAAGTTTACTCTCTATTTCTTCTGACCAAAGCCAGTGTCAGTAAATATCACTTTCAGGTGGACTGGTGTTGAACTATACTAAAAACTTTTGTTTAATTGTGTTAAATTATACTATAAACTTGGTTTACTGTTCCGTGTAATTGAAAATAAATCTACTATAAGAATGAAGAAAAAAGTAAACAAATTAGGTTCTCTAATGGTTTCAGTAGTAGACTTTTAGAGCTAAGAAAGTGTAAGAGCATGTTCTCCACTACCCCTCAACAAAGAGTGTATCAGTTGTGTGTATTACAAATCTATGTTTGTTTGAATGTCAGTTCTTTGGATATATCCTAATATCCAGTTTAAAATTTATTTACTAATGCTGCTGGTCCACTGTACTCTTGATCTAGCATAACAATTTATTTTACTGTTTTAACACAATGTTACAAATACGAACAAGTATACTGTTAGGAAAATATATAATATGCTCACATTGAGTGAAAAAAGATTATTATATATATCAGGTTCACATCTGTTAAGAAACTATTTAACTAGTGAGTAGAGTAATGATAATAAGGATTCCACCTCAACCCTGACAAATAATAAAGATTCCGTCCGCCTCACCTCATTGATTGGATAAGGCTAAGATGATTATTAAAATATTAAGTTCCAAAAAGTGGACACTTATATTTAAAGACACCGGCAACAATGTAATATATCGTTAACTTGGCATTTACTAACTTACACAAGCAAACTAAAGTCACATTTATACACCACAATCTCAGTAAGTAAACTGGCGATAAATGAGAATAAACAATCAACTACTAGAGATGCACAAAAGGCCCACCGGGCCGGTTTTTGACCGGGCGTTAAAAAGTCCGGGCTTTGACCGGACCGGGCTTTTCGGGCTTTGACTTTAACCAGGCCGGGCCGAGCCGGGCTTTCCGGAAATATCAAAGCCCGTTTGGGCCCTCGAGGCGGGCCTAACCGGGCTTTTTTTCGGGCCGGATCGGATCGGGCCGGGTTTTTTCTAATTTAAATCGGATCGAGTATTATTAGAGATTCCGAAGAATACATGTGTTAGCAACTAGATTATCGTAAAAATGTATTAGTTTACATGAAATTTTTTATGAAAACATTATTTCGTTGAAAACATTTAAGTTCGGCAAAAAATAAACATGTTTATATAATATATTTTATCATTGTTATGATAACAATGATATCATTGTTATGATAACAATGATATCCAAATATATATAGTGTACTTATTATATCTTCTTTTATTATTTATGCAACGAAGTATCCAAATAATATTATTAATCACAAATACGTAAATATATATGTGTTTAAAGTATTATTTATATTTATAGTAAATGTGAATTTATAAATATATAAGAAAATATATTAGAATAATCAGATTATAACCGGGCTTTTAATCGGGCCGGGCCGGGCCGAAGCCCGGGCTTTTAACCGGGCCGGGCCGGGCTTTGCCTAAAAATATAGGAAAATAATCAAGTATTGACAAGGAAACAACCGAGATAAACAAGTCATGCTATTAGGCAGATCTATAGTCCAACTTAATGAACTCACTATACCGGAGTCTTCTCACAAGTATGAAGTAACTCCGAGATTTTGAATACGTAACAAAGAAAGCAAAGATGAATAAAGAGAGTGCATTACCACTGATAAGTAGTAATTAAGTACTTAAAATCCAACTACCAGAAGAAGATCTGCCTGATCTAAGGGTGTTAGCCAGACCCAACTGCTGTTTTGCTAATTAGCCCCTTCCCGAAATACTCAGCAATCACAGAAAACCCATCTTTTGAACTCTTAATTTCTTGAAAGAACTGATCTTGACTTGTAGAATTGTGCTCCAACCTTTTCTTCATTTCTTGTACAGATTTGTACTCAGGAGCACATTCTGGACACTCTTTTTCATTATCCCCAACACAACGCTGATGGAATGAGTGCATGCACATAAAGTGGATGGCAGGTAAGTCGAGGGTGAAAGTGCAAGTAGTGCACTTACTAAGCTGGAAGATTCTGGCATTAGTCTTCAGATCATGGATTTCTTTTCTCATTGCTAATGTTTCCTCCTGTAAATTAGGAATCAGGAAACTCGTTATTAACGCATCTATACTTCTTCTTTTTTTGCCTAGGAAATTTTTAGACTTTTAGCAAAAGGTTAACAATTTCACCAAGAAGAAATGGTTGCTAGAAAAAAGTATCATTTAGATGGAAGAATGACCAAAAAGAAAAAGATATATTAACAGTATAAGAAACAACATATTTAATCCGAACTAGGAAGTCTTTTATAATTTTAGACGATAAAGTATTTTTAAGAAAAGGTATGCATAAAACGTATTATCTATCTAAATAAACAATCATATTAGTAAATGGTTATTTGACACATTTTGAAGAATTAAATGCCATTTACCAATAGCATCTTTGGACATTAGTCTTGCCCAAAGTTTATTAACACCAGGGTTTTATCTGTAGTTAATTAATTATAGATGTTTGATCTGTATTACACATCATGTTTAAAATGTCAAAAAGCCACAGTAGCATGATTATAACAATTAAATTTAGATGTCTCAGTTAATTTTTCAACACTTGTATTATGTCTGCTTTAAGTATTAAGTTTGAGATAAGAGAAATGATTCTTTAAAAATCAAGTCCGTTTATTTATTATTAAAAAAGATACTTGGGAAAAGAAATTACTTTAAAAGACAGATTGGTACCAAGTCCAGCAACTAACCCCAAGTACTAAAAGATCTCAACCTAGTTTCAGACATTAGCACCATTAGCTATTTTCAATAAAACTAGTCATGTCTCATTTTCTATATTCAGGCTTAGTAATTTTAAACTATACATCACTTTCTTCACAGACGAAAAGATTTCAAATAATTAACATATTATCATATCAAATATAATAATGACAGATGGAGTGTCTATTACTATTAAGATACCAATCATGTGGGCAAGATAGTCTAGAAAAATAATAGTCTTGTATGCATTTCCTTGAAAAGAGAGTAAACTTTTTATTAATCAAGTCCTATAATTAATAGCAATAGTAATCCAATTAATGATACATATAATTTTAAAGTAGAATTCATGTAAAGAAACATTGTCTTGGAAAAAAATAAACATCCCCAATATGCCAATAGGATCTAATATCCAAAAAAGTAAGCCCGTGTTTTTAAAAAATTATGGTTACGGAGCTAACAATTCCAAATGTCCCAAGCTAAAGAAAATCAAGTCACCACTAGTACGTGTTCTGCACATTTACAGTAGATAAAAACAGAAATGGAAAAATACAAGCTCAAATACTGACGTTTATATTCAACAAATCCATCATAAAGTAAAGTTGTTCTATTTGTTTACTAGCCTCCGCTATAAGTGTCCGACATGGTTGTGTTTAAGTGTTGCACTATGATTTTTTTAAAAAAATTACATGTTTTTGGCCTAAAATAATTATCCACGTAAGAGTGTCCTATGTCCAATATGGGTACTTAAGGTTAATAAATTAAGGGTCAGAGTAACATAGAAAGTTATATATATATATATATATATATTCCTACTTTAGGTTTTTAACCTTGACATATAAAAGTGTAGCTGAAATTGGTCAGTCACTTGCCGTCAAGTGTAAATTATACATCATGTTAAATGCCAAATTTCTTACTGATTTTTCTGATAAACTCTATTTTTAAAACTTAAAATATTTATATAAACGGGCTCTTCAAATTGCATGGAGAGTGTAAGTGACGCATGCGCTCTACAACTCTTTCCTAACAATATAGGTCCACAAGAATCCTTGAATTTTCTTACTGACTCTATGACACCAAAATCACAGGATTCATCACAATATATATATGGTAAAGTAACCAAGCCCTATATGACTGCATCAGACTTTCAGCTCATAAAAAGCATAACATGGATATTGAAGGTTCATATAGTCAACCTGATACTTTTCTGTTGCTCTGCGAATCTCGTCAATTAGTTTTGATTCCTGGTCCAGCTTTCGAGCTATGTAATCTTTAACGACAGATAGAGTGAGACAGGGATTTCTTGACAGAGTTTGAAGAACTATAATTGGAGGTAAGATATTATCTTTTTCAATATAAGATAAAACTTCTTTAACGTCTTTGGAACACTCTTCTCCAAGTTCACCAAAATAGTTCAACAAATCTGCCCAGAGAGATGGGTCACCTCCAACGCCAGAGTCTCCAAGTCTCTTGCAGCATGCAATTAAACCCTTATGATCATGCGCTTGCATGTAACAAGCAATCACTTCTTTATAAAGTTTCATCTTCTCATACAGATGTTGGAGTCCTTCTCTAAAACCATTCATTTCACAAAGAATTATAGCAAGATCAACATCATACATAGGATTCTCCTGATCTGCTGGCCACGCATCCTTTAGTAACCGAAGCCCCTTTTGAAATCTCTCGCATTCTTCTACCCTTTTTAGGTCCTTTCCCTCTTCAATAGATATCACATTAGGTGCAACATCTGTTGATGACCCCTCAGCTCTGACATCAATATTTTCTTGTACATCAACTTGCAAGGGTGATGGAAAATTTGAGTCACTAGATAAGTATAACTCCAATAGCGTGTTATTAATTTCTATTTGAGCTGGTGAATCCTTTACTTTGTTGGCGTATTTCTCAAGAAAGTCCATTAGTGAAAGTGGATGATGGACAAAGATGTTAAGAAAATCAACGGGAGATGGCAGCATAGATATATATGTGCCTCTTGAAGCTTTTCTTTTGGATGCTTTATCTTCCTCTGTGCAAAGCTTCATGAGTATCTCAATAGTTTGCACTGGTTTGTGTTCTATGAGTGTTTTCCCGTACTCTTTTACTGTAACCCCAGCTTGACTTGGTTCAAGACTTGAAATATATAGTAATGCTTCTTCATAACTACCCAGGTCTTCAAGTAAGATCTTTAAGTACCACTCATGCTTTCCAGCCTTCTTTGCAACATACATTGCGTGCTCATGATAATTGGCAGCTCGACAGACCTTTATTGCAGTTTCCACATCAAATTTTAGCTCTCCATCTTCGCTTTTTATAAAAACATTCAGCTTTTCAACATCTTTTAATTTGGTATAACAATTCAACAGGAGAGTAGTATGGTCTTTAGAAGCAAGTTCCTTCTCGTGCAGCTTTTCCAAGTACTTGGTAAGGTTGTAAATTCTCTGTGCATCTAAAAATTTCTGTATTACATACGAAGGTTCAAGATGACCAATGGTGTGTATGTACTGAGACATAGCCTCATCATACTCTTGTTTGCTATATAAGTGATCTGCATACTTCCTTAGCACCTCAGCAGTTGCAGCAGCATTATCTTGTTGACTTTGAACAAGATTAATGGCTACAGTATATAGATTCTTTTTAAAAAGCATGTCTAACTTGCTTTCCATGTCCTTTTCTCCAATACATAAGACTGATTTGTCTGTCATGATAAGTATCACGTTACCCCATTCGAAAAGCATGTGAGAAACTTCTTTTATGGCTATACTATGTGCAATTAGCCTATTTTTCAAGTCATACACATTAAAGGTATTCGTGCCAGTTCTGTGATCTTCAATAACGCATAAGAGGTATCCACGGAACCACCCAACGAATTTCTTTTCTCCCTCAAAGGCCCAACAAGGACCCCGACCATCAACATCATAGAAGTATACAGCCTCTGGTCGACCCACAATCAGCTCCTGGAAGTGGAATAGACATGAAAGTTTAGCCAAATAGCATATATATATATATATCATCTTTATAAGAATATAAGGAAGTAGGATTTACCAAGCGATCATTCATTGCAACACTATTGATGCCGCATCCAATATGATCCAAGCTTTGACGAAATCTCGGTTGGGTTGCCAAGTTAAACAAGCTTACTGAAGATGGAGTGACAGCAAATAGTTGAAGAGATTGATCATCGACTCGGAATCCAAGGCCTGTTATTGACAACTGGCTAATATTATTAGAGGTAGTCTCAACTTGAAGTGTGAATCTCTTTATATGCTCACGTGCAATGTCCCCTTGAATACAGTAAATGCAACCGTTGTCTAATCCAATGGCGATGAGTAATATTGGTGCAGCTTCCTCTAGAACTAAAAATGATGTTATCTGCACAAATTAATATTGTAAAATAATTGATGTTGAACTTCTTCCCATCAGGCCATTATCAACAAATCACAAGAGAAGCCTCATGTGAATATATATATATTAATATATGCACCTTAGCTTCACGAAACTGTTTAGTGAATATTCGCAATATCTGTATACAATCAAGACTCGATGTGCTCGGGCCCTCGGGATTGGGAGGTTTATCAAGATCAAACACTTTCAGGCAAACAACTGGCAGTTTTGAAGATATTTCTTCATCTTCACCTACACTCACGAGAAAGTTCCTTTGCTGCTAGCAAGAACACAAAAACAGAATTAGTAACCACACATTCTATTTCTAAACATAAACATCACAAATTCATCTCAATATGAGTGTTATTGTATAATTACGCTTTCCAAACACCTTTACTTATAACTATATCTTTCAAAATGCAACATCACTCTATCTAATTTACTAGTGCAAGTTCCAGGTATTCTTTAATAAGTGATTATAATAAAAGAAAGTAGCAATACTAAACAGAGTATACTTAGGAAACTATAAAGCATAAACTTAATTACAAATGCTCTTAAATTATTTCTCTATTTTTTTAAGCACTTAAATCAATTCTACTCTAAATCTCAAATAAGTACATTTTACAAATAAGGCAACATCACTCAATCTAATTTACTAATGTAACTGTCAATTATAAGAGCAAGTCCAACAACTTCCTTATATATATGCTCTTAAGTTCAATTATAAGGTATTTGGCACAAAACGGGACTCCAACGTGTCTTAGTACTTCCCTAAATCACTAAGACATGACCTTCATTTTTTTATCTTTAAGGAACTTCTAGTGCTCTCTTATAACATTTTTATTGATAAAGAATTCATTTCTCTAGCTTCTTTTTACTTTTTTCTCTCTCTTTCTTCACTTTTTGTCCATATCTTTTCAAATTTATTAATATAATAATAATAAGGAAGGAGTATAGGGATCGTTGTTGGAGTTAAAATACAAAATCATATCCTAAATTGCTAAGAGTCAAAAGTTTATAAGGAAGCTACTGGCATATTATTGGACTTCTTTAACAAAATAATTCCACAACATCTTTCAATCTAACTAAAAGCAACTCCAACAAGTTAGCTATTCAAGATCTTAAACTAAAAATTGAGGAATCTTGTATAAAACAGAGCTCCAACAATATCCTAGTGCTTTCTTAAAAATTTAGCATCCTCCGCTCATGCTCATGCCTTATTTATAGGTAACCATTAGTGATTCCTTAGCTTCATTTTAATAATAAAAAATTCATTTCTCTACCATCTCCATTTCAAATGCATAACTAGAGTTTAAATATAATAATAAAATATTAATATGATACACTTATGAGGAATGTTGTTGGAGTTGACATACAATTAAATATCCTAAAATACTAGGATTCATTTTTATAATATTATTTTTAAGGAACTTATTTGAACTCTCCTGGAGTTGCTCTAACTAGCTCAACTGCCAGCTAAACTTGATCTAGCCTTTAATTATCAAAACCATAAAATTCCAATAACAACTCATAGGCTAGCAAATTAATAATAAAAAAACTAAACACATAAAAAAAATGTAAATGTGCAACAGATTCTATATACTCCAACGAGAACCATGAGAACCGGAGAATACGAAACCTTGAGGTGTTGGAGAAAGAGGACAGAAGAAGTGTGAGCTTGAAAGCCATAATTATATTTAAATCCACGATCTAGCAAAGCTACGGTGCCGTCGTCACATCCGACCACGATCTTTCCTCTACCGCTAGAACAGCAGTTTACTCCGCCAGTAAGTTGGTCGGAAATCGAGGTTTTGCCGCCGTACTTGTCCTCGAAGAAGTCGAATTTTCTCCATTGGTACATCGAAGATTGTAAGTTCCGACAAAACTGTAGATACAGTTGGATTGTGGTTATGTATCCAAAAAATTATTAAGTTGTCCCTAGTTTTGTTCAAATATTCAAATATATCAAGTATGTTATGTGACTCAATTTGATTATTAATTTAAAATTTTGTATTAAATAAATTATCTTGCAATAATTGAATTAATACAAAATTTTAACTTTTAAATAACTATATTGATACAAATTTTCAAATTGTTTATCAAATTTAGTCAAATCGTAAAGTAATGATCTATTTGATACATTTGGATGAAATGAGTGATCAAGTTGATATTTCATCGTTTATGTATTGTATTATACCTGTTTAAAGCACTACATTCGTGTTCGTGTACTCGTGTCGTTTCGTGTGGTGTATGTCGTGTTAATTGAATATTAATATATATTAAATTTAATATTAATATAAATTAAAATATAAGATTTTTAGGTAAAAAATTATAAAATATATGAAAAATATATATTTAGATATCAAATTTATATAATATAATGAAATCAAATAATATTTTAAAAAATAAATATGCATACATTTATTATAATTCTACATATATTTATAAAAATTATTAAAATTTAATTATAATATTTATTTATGTCGTATACTTTGCGTGTACTTGAACGTTAAACACAAAACCGACGCTAAATCTCGATCGTATTCTTTCGTGTTCGTGTACTTTCGTGTCGTGTACTAAAAATGCAAACACAAACATTAAATTTTCGTATCATTTCATAACGTATAAGTCGTGTCGTGTCGTGTCCTAAATTGCCCGATCTAGTTTAAAGTAAAGCTTCAGAGAATGTAACAACTGTACTTTCACTATATAACTAATAAATTTCAAATATTAATTATCTCATGGTTAATTTAATACGATTAAGGGGTGTGAATCAAATTTTAAATAAAATCGATGTATTGTTTACGGAGGAAATGGGATGCAATATATTGTGTTTATCTTATTGAAATTTTTAATGAAAAATGAGGTCTTTATCCTTATTTACCATGGTTATAGAAATCGGAAATCGGACTAGATCGGATAAGCTACCGATTTGCGATTTATCGGAAATCGATGATTTATCGGAATATTAAATCGGATATATTTAAAATTATTTTTATAATATATATTAAATATATATTATATTTATAGTTGGGCCTTGTATGGACCTGGTCCATGATGGATCTTGTAAAGTCACAGGCTCATAGCCCGTGCTATTTATTGAGCGATGTATGTATAGTGCTTTACAAATAACTCAAAAAATGATAAAAAAAAATGTTTATTGTTATACGTGCACTTCATCTTCTCTGTTGTCTTCACATTCAAACTCTCAACGGCGTTCTTTCTTTTCAATTTCCTTCATTCTCTTCTTCCAACTTACCTGACTCTCTATTATTTCTGCTGAATCAAACTATGAATTCCTCCGATTTCTTCTTACTGTTGACCCGATTTTAAGCGATTTTGACCATTTAACCGGAAAACATTTTTTCCGGCGATTTCACGGTATTAGATCGGGAGCTCTCCGAGTAGCGATTTATCGGCCGATTTATCGGACAAATCGCCGATTTTTAGAACCATGTTATTTACACGATATTAAAAGACTTTCACTATTTCATTACATTCATTGTAATCCATATTAATTATGTAAGTAAAATTATAATTTAAAATATTATAAAATATATTATTTTTCAAATAATGTTCTAATAACAATATTGTTTTATTTAAAATTTTACATATTACATACATTTTACAAGTAAAATATTGTAAAATATATTATAAAATATTGTAAAATATATTATTCTGCAAAATATGATTAGTTTGTAAAATATAAATATTTATGTTGCATAATATATATATTATACTTATAAATGTATGAGTTTTGTATTATTTTATTGAAATAATATATGATATTTGTGAAACACATTTGGTAAGATAATACGTTTTATAAAATATTTTATTTGCAAAACATATATGAACTCCTAGTACATCAATGAAAAGGTGGATTTCGTAGAATTTTACTCTATATTCATAAATTATTAATGGTTTATGTATTATGAGAACAAGCTATAAACCTTATTTATCGTACATTTTGTAAATTAAGTAAACTTACTATCTTACAAAATAAATTGACCTTCGCATGTAATTTTGTTTTGAGTTCAAAGTTTTAAAAGGACTAGTTTCAAAACAATGGATGATGACTTATTATCCATCGAGTGAGTAGCTTATGTAACAATAAGTCTGTAACACATTTCTGCATACACATTGTTAAAAATCTGTAGTAGTACTTAAGTCATGTTGACTTTAACTAGATATGCAGAATAGGTTGATTAATTGTACATAGATGATGTCTTGTAATTCTGCACAAATGAAATAAAGTCAAGTGCCTGATTGCTACCCGACGGATAAACAACAATGAATTCGACGGATGATCAACAACCCGACGGATGATCAATAACTCGACGGATGATCATAAACCCGACAGATAAAAATTCAAATATCTGTTGACAGTGACAACACAATCACATGCATCGAATGTATGTAAATGGAATGTGGTAGCCTATTCAACTGGGTTTTCGAGAACAAAGAAGCATTGCCATTTCCATGCTATTAAGAAGATATTCAAAGATGCTGGAATAGAGTAATGAAGTAGCATTGTATTAGACTTGATAGTTTTTGTTTTATTATCCTATCTTATTACTTTGTAATCTTGGTGATATATAAACCAAGAAGCAGCAATATAATAGTAACTAAGAAACTAAGCAACCAAGAGAGAAATATTTGTAAGTTGTATTCTTAGCATTTCTCTCATTCTTAGTTGTTATCATTTTGTAAGCAGCTGTGAGCTTTTTGCACACAGAGTTCTCTCGATATATATTTTATATCTCTGGTGGAATCATTCAGATCCACCAGAAAGTTTTTAAAGACTCTTGTTTTTAATTACTTGTGTTTTGATTCATTTGAAGTAACTATTCCGAATTTTTTCAATCAATTCACACTTATATATATATATATATATTTGAGTTTGAACATTTTTATTCAAGAAAAAGTTTCAAGAATTCCATTTAACCCCCCTTCTGTAATTCTTGTTATATTGTTAAGGGACTAACAATTGGTATCAGAGCAAGCTCTTGAAGAACAAAGAGTTTAAATATCAAGACAATACAGCAAGATGAACAAGAAAGATGTTGGAGTCAAGATTCCTTTTTTGGATAAAGATAATTACCATCATTGGAAGGTAAAGATGCATCTTCATTTGCTTTCTCAAGATGAGGCCTATGTGGACTGCATAGAAAGAGGCCCTCATGTTCCAATGAGAGCTGCAACTGGAAATGAGCCATCTGTCCCCAAGTCAAGGCATGAATGGTCTGACCCTGATATTGAACAAGTCAGGAAGGATAAAAAGGCCATGAATATCATGTTTAATGGAGTTGATGGTGATATGTTTGACAACATTATCAACTGCAAAACTGCTAAGGATGTTTGGGATACAATACAGATCATCTGTGATGACACTGAGCAAGTTAGAGAAAACAAGATGCAGCTACTGATTCAGCAATATGAGCATTTTCATAATGAAGAAAGTGAGTTTCTCACTGACATTTTTAGTAGGTTTCAAAAACTGCTAAATGCTCTAAAGTTGCATGGAAGGGTCTATCAGACAAAAGACTCCAATATGAAATTCCTTAGATCTCTTCCAAAGGAATGGAAACCAATGACAGTCTCATTAAGAAACTCACAAGATTATAAGGAGTTTACTTTGGAGAGACTGTATGGCATCCTGAAAACTTATGAGCTTGAAATAAAGTAAGATGAGAGGATAGAGAGAGGAAAGAAGAAAGGAGGGTCCATTGCACTAGTTGCTGAGTTAGAGAAAGAGAAGGAGATGAAGATGGAAGCTGTTGAGTCAACTTCAAGGATCTGTGAAAGCAAGGGCAAGGGGCTTGCAGTAGAAAGTGAAGATTCTTTGAGCTAAGATAACATGTAAGACATTGATGAACACTTAGCATTTCTTTCCAGAAGATTTGCCAAGCTCAAGTTCAAAAAGAACTTTGGAGCAACCAAGCCAAATAGAAACATGGTGGATAAATCAAAATTTAAATGTTTCAAATGTGGCTTGGCAGGGCACTTTGCCAATGAGTGTAGAAAGTCAGATTCCAGCAAGAAAAAGTTTGAGCCTTTGGATTATAAGCAAAAATACTTTGAGCTGCTCAAACAAAAGGAAAGGGCTTTTATTACACAAGAAAACGACTGGGCAGCAGATGGTCTGGATGAAGATGAAGATGTCAGCTATGTCAATCTAGCCCTAATGGCCAAGTCTGATGAAACAGAAACAAGTTCTTCAAGTAATCAGGTAATTACTACAAACCTTGCACATTTATCTAAAGCTGAGTGTAATGATGATATAAATGAAATGTCTACAGAGTTATATCATTTGCGTGTTACACTTAAGTCTCTTACTAAAGAAAATGCTAAAATTAAAGAAAACAATATGTTTTAAGTGAGAGAAATAATGTGCTAGAGTCTCAATTCATTGATTTTGAAAAATTGAGAATTGAGTGTAATATTGCCAAGGAGGAATTAACTGAGTCCTTGAAGAAAGAAGAAATTTTGAAGAAGCAGCTCGAGCGTGAACAGGAGGTGATTAAGGCATGGAAAATATCTAGAGATGTCCATGCTCAAATCACCAAAGTTCAAGGAATTGAGTCCTTCTGTGATGCAGCCTAGAAAAAGAACAAGGAGAAACTAGAACCAAATTTGGTGGATGAAGTGCTAACAGATGTAGACTTGACGGATGATGAGGATCATCCGTCGGATAACAAAAAGGGTTATCCGTCGAATGATGAAAATCCTCATTCGTCGGCTGTAAGCAAGCCAATCAGTAAAGCCAAACTTGTTAAGCTGAATGAAAAGTATGGATCTGTTTCCAAAAACTTTGTTTTAGGAGAATCGAGTCAAGTTAAGAAAGGGAAAAAGGCTAATGTTGGTCACATAACTGTCAAACAGTTAAGTGACAGACTTGAAAAGATTGAGGTGAAAACAGAGGTTAAAAAGAAAAATAATAGAAATGGTAAAGTAGGGATTAACAAACACAATAACTACACACCTGATAAATATGCTCCTAGAAAAATCTGTGTCAAGTGTGGTAGTGTAAATCATTTGTCTGTTAATTACAAATCTGCCATGCCTACTTCCATGTCTGTGCCACCTCACTTTACTAACATGAATGCTATGCCTCCCATGCCTATGAATGCTATGTCTACACAGAATTTGAATGCACAGTTTGATAATATGCCATTTGCACCTAATCCTTATTATGCTGCATTTAGTATGCCACAAATGCCATTTAGCATGCCTTTAGGGAATAACATGTTCACTAATAGCATGCCATTCCCTTTTGATTATAATATGCATGATAAGTCTGTTGCAATGAATGGTTTCAAAGGCCCAACTCAAATGACCAAGGATGAATCTGATATCCCCAAGTCAAATGAGATAAAGCCTAAGAAACAGAAAAAGAAAGCTAACAAGGCAGGACCCAAGGAAACTTGGGTACCAAAATCAACTTGATTTGATTTTGATGTGTGCAGGGAAACAGAAAGAATCTTTGGTACTTGGATAGTGGTTGTTCAAGACACATGACTGGTGATTCTACCCTGCTCACAGAGTTCAAGGAGAGAGTTGGCCCAAGTATTACTTTTGGAGATGACAGCAAGGGTTATACTGTGGGATATGGCTTGATTTCAAAGGACAATGTCATCATTGAGGAAGTTGCCTTAGTGGATGGTCTCAAACACAACTTGTTGAGTATCAGCCAGCTTTGTGATAAAGGCAACTCAGTAACCTTCAACTCAGAAGCATGTGTTGTGACTAACAAAAGAAGCAACAAAGTGGTTCTCACTGGTGTGAGAAAAGGAAATGTGTACCTAGCTGATTTCAACTCATCTAATGCAGAATCTGTTACTTGTCTTCTCAGTAAGCAAGTCAGGATGAAAGTTAGCTATGGCACAAGAAGCTATCCCATTTAAACTTCAAGACCATGAATGAGGTAGTAAAGAAAGAACTGGTTAGAGGCATTCCCTAGTGGAGTTTTCTAAGGATGGACTGTGTGATGCCTGTTAAAAAGGGAAGCAGATTAAAGCATCATTCAGGAAGAAACTTGATTCAACAATTGAAGAACCTTTGCAACTGCTACACATGGATTTATTTGGACCAGTCAATCTGTTGTCCATCTCAAGGAAAAGATTTTGCCTAGTAATTGTAGATGATTTCTCAAAGTTCTCTTGGACATATTTCCTAAAGTCTAAAGATGAGGCTAGTGAAATCATCATCAATCACATAAGGCAAGTCAATAATCATCCTGATTTTAAGGTTAGAAGAATCAGGAGTGACAATGGAATTGAGTTCAAAAATTCAGTCATGAGAGCATTCTGTGAGGAAAATGGGATTTTGCATGAGTTTTCAGCAGCAAGAACTCCACAACAGAATGGAATAGTGAAAATGAAGAACAAATCACTTATTGAAGCTGCAAGGACAATGCTTGAAGAATCTAAACTGCCAACATATTTCTGGGCTGAAGCTATAAATAATGCTTGCTACACTCAGAATATTTCCCTGGTTAATCAAGCAAGATGCATGACTCCCTATCAATTGTTCAAGAACAAGAAACCTAACTCTAAATTTTCTTCATGTCTTTGGTTGTAAATATTATATTCTGAGAAATCAAACTGATCAAAATGGGAAGTTTGATGCTAAAGCAGATGAAGGAATTTTTGTTGGATATGCTGTTGGTAAAGCATATAGAGTCTACAATCTAAGAACCAAAATTTTTGTGGAATCAATACATGTTGTGTTTGATGATAAAAAGATTGAAGGACTTCAAGATGGAGATTACCATGAGAGCCTCAAATTCGACAATGTGGAGATGGTTAGTGATGATAGTGATGATAAAAGTGATCAAGAAACAGTATCAAAGGATAATGCAGAAAAATCTACTACCAATGAAGCACACAAAACTCAACATCTGTCGAGTTGCATAATGCTTCATCCGTCGGGAGGCAATCTGCATTATCCGTTGGGAGACAACCAGCTTCATCCGTCGGTACTCAAAATTCACCATCCGTCGGGTTATCAAAAGGAGCAGGAAGTCAGGATAGATCACCTATAGAAAGTTCCCCTTTCTAAAATCAAAGATCCACAAACTCAGGGGGGGTCTCTAACAATCAAAACTCAATCACACATCAAGACAATAATGAGGCCTCTTCATCTAGAGCTAATCTACCTCAACAAAGAAAATGGACAAAAGATCAGCCCTTTGAGCTCATAATTGGTGATGTTTCTTCTAGAGTTCAAACCAGGAGAGCAACTCAAGAAGAATGTCTATACAGAAGCTTTCTTTCCAAGGAAGAACCAAAGAAGGTAGAAGAAGCTTTGTTGGATCCTGATTGGATTTTAGCTATGCATGAGGAGCTAAACCAATTTGAAAGAAATAATGTATGGAAGCTGGTATCCAAGCCTAAAGGAAAGAATCCAATAGACACCAAATGGGTATTCAGAAACAAGATGGATGAAAATGGCATAGTAGTTAGGAACAAAGCTAGATTGGTTGCTAAAGGCTATTGTCAACAAGAAGGAATAGATTTTGATGAAACATTTGTTCCTGTTGCAAGACTTGAAGCCATCAGAATCTTCTTAGCCTATGCAGCCCATGCCAATTTCAAGGTCTATCAAATGGATGTCAAAAGTGCCTTTCTAAATGGAGATTTGAAGGAGGAAGTCTATGTCAGTCAACCTCCTGGTTTTGTAGATCCAAATTTTCCAGAACATGTCTATTATCTTTTGAAAGCACTTTATGGATTGAAGCAAGCACCTAGAGCCTGGTATGACACTTTATCAAAGTTCCTTTTGGAAAATCATTTCATAAGAGGTACTGTAGATAAAACTTTATTCTTTAGAAATGTTAATGGCTCTAGTATACTTGTTGAAATTTATGTAGATGACATTATTTTTGGCTCTACAGATGAGAAACTTTGCAAAAAAATTGCCAAATTGATGCAAAGTAAGTATGAAATGAGTATGATGGGAGAACTAACTTACTTTCTTGGTTTGCAAGTTAAGAAAGTTAGTGATGGAATATTTATTAGTCAAATTAAATATATTTTTGATCTTTTAAAGAAGTTTGATCTAATTGATTGCACATCTGTAAAAACTCCCATGGCTACTGCAACTAAGCTTGAATTAAACACTACTGAAAAGTCTGTGGATATTTCAAGTTATAGGGGCATGGTTGGCTCACTTCTGTACTTAATAGCTAGTAGGCCAGAGATAATGTTTGCTACATGTTTATGTGCTAGATTTCAGGCTGTTCCTAGAGAATCTCACTTAATAGCTATTAAGAGAATTCTCAGATATCTCAAGGGAACACCAAAACTTGGCATATGGTACCCTAGAGATTCTGGTTTTGATCTAACTGGTTATTCAGATGCAGATTATGCAGGTTGTAGAATTGATAGAAAAAGTACAACAGGAACCTGCCAATTTCTAGGAAACAAGCTTGTGTCCTGGTTCAGTAAAAAGCAAAATTCAGTATCTACTTCTACAGTTGAATATATTACTGATGGCAGTTACTGTGTGTTAGGGCGAAAACATGCGCTAATAATACACGCAAGTATACGCGTTCGCAAGTAATATAGAATGATTTCTAGTTCGTTCCCACAGAGACTCGGACTACTATGTTCAATTAAACTCACTCACCAATGTATGATTACTTCTCAATGTTAAGAAAATAACACTTAGATTTAAGTAACTAATTATTAACTACAATTAACTACTTAAATTAACCACTTAATTAACACTTCGAATTAACAATATTAAAAAACTCATGAGATCATAACTTCATTACTACTTCCTTCAATAGTCATTGTTATTACCCTTAGCATGCAACAGTGATGATATTAATCGATAGCTATTTGAGAACCTGCACAAAGCTCACAAACCATAGCTATTTGATTGACTCCATAGGTAGCTAGAGAATCGACCTTCATAGACAGCGCTTGGAGCTGCGCTGCAATAGCGGTGGCTGCATCGACTTCCAGAATACCTGCTACCTTCCCAGGAATCATCCTTTGAGTTGGGTTTTGATGCTCATTTGCAGTCATAGTCTCAATAAGATTATAAGCCTCAGTATAGCTTTTGGCCTACAAGGCGCCTCCAGCTGCTGCATCGAGCATGGGCTGAGATTGGGACCCTAAACCATTATAGAAACCAGTGATCACCATCCAATCGGGCATTCCATGATGTGGACACTTTCTCAACATTTCCTTGTAGCGCTCCCAAGCTTCGCACATAGATTCTGTAGGTTGCTGCGCAAACTGAGTAAGAGCACTCCTCATAGCAGCAGTCTTTGCCATTGGATAAAACTTCACCAGAAATTTTTGTGCAAGATCTTGCCAAGTAGTGATGGACCCAGCTGGTTCAGAATGTAACCAGTCCTTAGCTTTATCCCCCAGTGAGAATGGGAAAAACCTCAGCTTGATAGCCTCATCAGTCACACAATTAGATTTGAAAGTTCTGCAGATCTCGATAAAATTCCTTATGTGCATGTTGGGGTCTTCAGTCGCAGCTTCTCCGAATGAATAGTGCCCGGCTTGATTTCAAAGTTATTGGCCTCAATAGCCGGGTGCATGATGCTAGACTGAATGTCATCAATTTTAGGCCGAGAAAAGTCCATAAGAGCTGGATCTGCCGGAACAATACGATCACCCATGATTACTGGCTCCTTCTGCTCACTTCCTGAATCCGAATCTTTAAAATCTATCTTCTCCGAAATATCAAGAACTTCGTCTGTCTCCTCAGCTGTATCTAAAGTCCTCTTGCGAGTACGAGAACGAGTTGCATAAACGCTCGCTAAAGTACCTGAAACACAACCGAAAACAATAAGTAACACGTCTTAATCACTGAGTCCTAACGACCAATGTTGGTAAGTACATAAACTAAACAAATACGCCAAGTCCCCGGCAGCGGCGCCAAAAACTTGTTAGGGCGAAAACACGCGCTAATAATACACGCAAGTATACGCGTTCGCAAGTAATATATAATGCTTTCTAGTTCGTTCCCACAGAGACTCAGACTACTATGTTCAATTAAACTCACTCACCAATGTATGATTACTTCTCAATGTTAAGACAATACCACTTAGATTTAAGTAACTAATTATTAACTACAATTAACTACTAAAATTAACCACTTAATTAACATTTCGAATTAACAATATTAAAACACTCATGAGATCACAACTTCATTACTACTTCCTTCAATAGCCATTGTTATTACCCTTAGCATGCAACAGTGATGATATTAATCGAATAACACGAAACTGATAAAATCCAACTTTCATTGTACTAATACCATTCTACCAAACATCCAAAATTAAGATAGAAGTTGAATAGGCATCTATTATGTTCAGTCCCTATATGTCTACAGAAATTGACAACATAATGATTTAAGAACAAGTTATTCTTTTTGATTACATAGGGCGAATAAAACGGTTAGAGTTACCCACTAATCATGCAGACACATACATGAACCTATGCTAGCATGGCAAGTTCTAAATCTCGAGATCCACCGTCGCTTCACAAGAGATTAACACCCTATCTTATATGTTCGCGACGCACATAAAACGAATACGCACAACCAATACTAGATATCATACAATCATCACACGCTAAGGTATTAAACAACTAACTAAAGAATTCCATAGTAAATCCGTTACGACCCCATGATCACGATTAGCCCATGTTAGCACTTATCGTCATCATGGGTTTATATGAAAACATGATAAATAAACACAAAAAAATAATAACTAAACTAATTATATTAAACCAGAGTACGTCACAAGAGTAATAGGTTCAAAGCAAGAAAACTAGCATCCAACGTTACAACAAAATAAAGAATCACAAGAAAATATGCTTCCTCTTTATTGCGGTGTGCTAAAACGGTCTTCTTCCTTATCTCCTTCGCTCCTTGATTAATACAACGATCCAACACACGTGAAACGTCTCTGAAATCTACTTATATAGAAGTCCCATAAAACTCAGTTTACACAGAAGTTGGAAGCCAAACAGAAATAGAAGTCTAAAATAAATATTCTGAATTCTCGACCCTGCGCGGCCGCTCAGCATAGCTGAGCGGGCGCTCAGCTTCCTGCGCGGCCGCTCAGCATAGCTGAGCGGGCGCTCAGACCCTTTCTGGAATTTTTGTCTGTTTGCTCCGTTTCTTCGCTGTAATCTGCTCCTCTCTTCCCACTTGCAATGCTGAACACATGCCAAGGCTTATTATTGATGATTTCTCCCCCGAAATGCAACTAATACCCTGAAACGTACAAACACTAGAAAAAAGGCATCAAATACACAAAATACTTTATTTCAAGACACCAATTTAAGCTATTATAAGATGTTCTAAGTGGTATAAAATGCCACTTATCACACCCCAAACTTAAATCGATGCTTGTCCTCAAGCGTCACAGACTCAAAAATAAAATAAAAACATGCATGAATGCAATCTATATGGAATGTAGCGATCCACCTTACTACGACCAAACCAACCAACTTACGACATCTCAACAAATGTAATTAGGCGACTAAAGATCAATCAAATCATGCAACTAACATATAGCCAGAAACGTGGTGTGTGCAGATGCTTAACAGATATATTTCGGAACTAGATCAATTATTATGACTCAACTATCATCAAGGCAATCACATGATTATACAAAGAATAAAAATTCTAGGCACAAAGTGACTTATAACACTACAAGAATCCTGGAGCTTATTACGGAATCATGCTTTTTATTCATAACAATAATTCTTATTGACCGTGCAATGAGTGAGGTCCACAAAAGACTTATACAATGGTATCCATGTAGCGAGCGTTAGGTTAGCGGATCCCAGACTCTAAAAGCCTTAGGCCACTAGGCACAAAGTCCCCTAAGAACTTAATAACTCGAATACCAAAGAGCCCACTCGTGATCAATTATGCACAAACACATACTTTTTTTCTTTTTTTCTTCTTTTTTTTTCCTCAAAATTTCTGAGCAAGTGCGTTTCGCTCCATCTTGCTCAACCCTAGACTACTCGCATAAACATACGAGCCGGCTACTAGCCATTTGACGCCTAGCCACAATTAGCAACGAATCCCATATTTCTACTCCATTTTTTTCCTTTTCATGCCTTTATCACTAAGAACCTATTATAAAATTCTAAGCATAATAAATAGATTGTACTCGAAAACAATCAGGCCATAACAAAAATCTAGTCCTTAAGCATTCTCTAAGACTTAGTGAAAATACAAGTGTTTCTAGCATGCATATCAACCTACACGACTCAACATCACTTTAATGCTATCACTACACTGCTCAGCCATCTGAAATCATTGACTCTCAAGATCCAAAGAAGCAAGTTGAACAACAGAAGAAGTCTCCAAGAATCAAGGAATTGGCTAAAAGAACTAAAAGGAAACTGGACATTGTTGATAATGAATTGGAGAATCAGTTTCCCAAGGGATCCACTCCAACTATAACTCAAGCATCAAAACCCTCTGTGGTATTTGAAGATATCAAGATAGTGGATCCTTACAGGAACATTCATGGTGAACCGATTATGCCTAAGGATGAGCCAATAGAATGGGAGAACATACCAGTTCCTGACTTCAATCTGCCAATCCTTAACAAGCCAAAGAGAACAAAGTCAAGAGCAGTCATGAAAGTGAAGTTGTCACCTCTCAAATCAAAATCTCTAGTCAAAGCTCAATCTAAAGTCAACAAAGGGGATTATATGTACTTATGTGACATCAAGGAGTTTTCTGACCTAAACCTCTATCTAGATGAACTAGATGAAGTGAGAGGAATTGATGCATACAGAAACCTACCTGAAAGGTTAGTGTTCAAACACAAGGAAGGAAAGGAGATTCAGTGGCCACTTCACAGGATCCTTCTAGAAAGCAAGTTGTACTGATTAAGATTTATTCATCTTTCCAGAAGAACTTTGGGTTCAATGTTACTGCAAGAAGAATGGTACTGAAGAAGATTGAAGAACTAAGGAGTGTTAGAGCTAAAGATGCACTCCCAAAGACTCTAATCATCCCTTACACATGGAGAAGAGTACATCTAAGGCCCTACTGGCTGATGGAGTTCATGGATGACAAAGGAGTGAGAGGATTTTTTAGATTAGAAGACCAATTGAGCATCTCTAGCAATGAGACTCTCTTGGAAATGCAAGAAAAGCTAAATCTCTCAGAAGCTGATGAACTGGAATTCCACAGGCAGCTCCAAAATCAGATTGAAGAAAACAACAGAAAGCTTGGAAAGAGATCCAGACCTTCAAGAAACTAGATAAATCTGCTCAGGCTAGAGGAGCATCTTGAAAATGATTGTGAGCAAAACTTTGTATATTTTGTTGATTGAAGCACTTTTCAGTATTATCTACTGTCTTTTAAAGTTATATTTTTAGGGTGTTTTGTTATCATCAAGTATCTCTTAATTTATGGCTACAATTCCAGTAGACATAAATTGGGGGAGATTGTTGTGTATATGTTGTGTACTTGATGATCTCATGAACAAAATACCTTGGTAGATTTTACTTAGTGAAAATGTAGCACTCGACAGATAAGGATTATAGTCCCGACGGATAACTCATTTTAGTCCCGACGGATGATGACTTATTATCCATCGAGTGAGTAGCTTATGTAACAATAAGTCTGTAGCACATTTCTGCATACACATTGTTAAGAATCTGTAGTAGTACTTAAGTCATATTGACTTTAACTAGATATGCAGAATAGGTTGATTAATTGTACATAGATGATGTCTTGTAATTTTGCACAAATGAAATAAAGTCAAGTGCCTGATTGCTACCCAACGGATAAACAACAATGAATTTGAAGGATGATCAACAACCCGACGGATGATCAATAACTCGACGGATGATCATAAACCCGACATATAAAGAATTCAAATATTTGTTGACAGTGACAACACAGTCACAGGCGTCGAGTGTAAGCAAATGGAATGTGGTAGCCTATTCAACTGGGTTTTCGAGAACAAAGAAGTATTACCATTTCCATGCTATTATAAAGATATTCAAAGATGCTGGAATAGAATAATGAAGTAGCATTGTATTAGACTTGATAGTTTTTATTTTATTATCCTATCTTATTATTTTGTAATCTTGGTGATATATAAATCAAAGAGCAGCAATAGAATAGTAACTAAGAAACTAAGCAACCAAGAGAGAAACATTTGTAAGCTGTATTCTTAGCATTTCTCTCATTCTTAGTTGTTATCATTTTGTAAGCAGCTGTGAGCTTTTTGCACACAGAGTTCTCTCGATATATATTATATATCTCTGGTGGAATCATTCAAATCCACCATAAAGTTTTTAATATCTCTTGTGTGGCTTATTTTATGTATGCAAGTCTTTTTCTAAAACCCTAGCCACCAAGAGAGAAGATAGAGAGAGCAAGAAGAAACGAGTTTGTGCTAGTACACGTCCAATCCTTGCGTTCAAGCATTCGTGTGGATACCGATAGAGCGTAGATCGCGAGAGCGGGATGCGTGGTGATTGAACAAGCTTTGGATCTCCATTAGTCAACCAATTGGTAAAGCTTCTTAAGGTAAACAATCTAATCTACGAATTAAATATATGTTTTTCGCATGGATCCTGCGGCGGGTTTCAAAAATTATGTTTTTTACGTTTTTTAATTACTGTTTCCGTTACGTTTATGTGCTCGAAACCCTTCATTAGTACCATACAGTTTACAACACATAATTCGGTGGCGTCCCACCAGACCATTTCTCACACAGACAAATAGTCACATCATATGTATTGTTTGCCCCAATCAACCGATAGAACCTCCGAGGAAAGAATTATAAGGGTTCAAGGTATAAACCTCAATACTGATCCACATTCACTATGAGACTCGGCTGTCGTGGCAGCCGCTGACTATTACCCTTCCACCTGAACTTTCACGGTCAGATTCGCTTGCTCGAGAAAAGAAACTAGAATCCTCAACTAGACATTGCCAATGATACCTATATATAAGGAAGACTTACTAAAAATCTAGGGCAGTTCCAGCCAATCTCTAGCAGACATCAGGGTTACGCTTTCGAACCCTTGACTAAACTCACAGACTCGCTCCTCTGGTTGAGTTGCTGACTCATATCTATATAGAATAAACCTTCTTGCACTCTTCTGACTCTATTCCTAACCTAAATCAGGGACTCAAACCTGTGGCTCTGATACCAACTGTGACGGCCTCAACCCCGGGGTCAGGAGTTGACGTCATCAATAACAACAATAACAACTTAATATAATCCAACTCAATATTATTATATAAACACAACCCCTTTTTCCAAGATCTTTTCCAAGTTTAAGTATGACATATGTTACAATCCTCACAAAACCAACTTACTAAAGACAATCCTGACAATACTATCTTCGTACAGCAACTCAACAGACCCGCTTAGGTCGAGCACAACTACCTCAGAGGAGCCTGATACGGAAGGAACTGGAACTCTGCCCTGACCACCACGGGAGAATCCCCTAGGCATCTGCAATACATATATAAAATATTTTGCAAGGGTGAGCAATAGATTGATCAGCAGTACCACTATATGAATAATAATCAAAAACAGTTTATGATAAACAACTATAGGAACAGAAATCATAACTTTCCAGAAAACAAGTAAAACATGGATGAAATGGATATCAAAACTAGCATGCTCTGTAAAACCAAATCATTAGTTGTGTGCTGTGCATAAATATCAATTTCAATTTTAGCATGCTTCTTTCATTTTCAAATCTTCCTGTCCCATCGCAGGACCCATTAAAACCATTTGTCCCGTTACGGGGACCCAAAATCATTTGTTCCGTTACGGGAACCATAAAACTTATCCCATCGCAGGATCTATAAAACTTGTCCCATCACAGGACCTATAAAACTTGTTCCTCCCCGGGAACCTCAAAATCACTTGCTCAGATATAAAAGTATTGGATGATCCCTAGTGAAACAGCTGATCAGGCTATCTCCATAGATAACTCTAGCCTGGCTATCCTATGAAAACTTGTTCTGGAACTCAGAGACTAGCTTAGGTCTCTGTCACGCTGGGCTGGTGGTTATAATAGGGTGCGCAACCACTTCGCCTCTTACGCTAACTTCCAAGCCGTTACGGGCCCTCTTGCGCACACTCATCCAATTATTTGATCAGTTTTATCCAGTTTTCCAAATCACTTACCTATCTCTTTTCAAAACCATTGTATCACAACACACTTTCCAAAACATTTTCATTTTATTTAAAATTTAGAGATAGGCATTTTCAAAAGTTACTTTTCCCCCAAAACACAAGTTAGCAAAATAATTTGAAACCCAGGGGATACGTAACTTAAATCGTTCTGTTCCAGTACGTAATTTAAATCAACAAATATTCATATATACTGAACCGTAAAAGATTTGTTCAGGGGTACTTTCCTGGCAGAGCTTTACAAATATTATCGATTGACCTTGAGCTGACACGGACGCTGAGGCTTTAACGTCTAACCACTAGATTACCCTGGATTCGACTTCAACACTCAGGTCCTTCGATTGGAACCTTACTGAGCTCGTCGATTGTCCACTAGGCTATCCAATGCCAACTCTTGGGCTTTCCGACTAGCACCTACAAAGTCGAAATACCCTAATTTAGACCTTCAATTATGCTTGACATATCCTCGCTAATAATCTACCCGAACGTTAACAAAACCCAACTCGTAATACTTCATATAATAATACACGTATCAATTAGGGTTCACGTCTTCGAAAGTCGGTTCGGTGTTCGTTTTCAGAAAATAGGTATATTTATCCTTTTATGAAATTAGGGTTATCGATTTTCGTAAAGTATTTCATCACAACACATAATCAAATTTCGTTCAAAATAGTTACATATAATCGATCGACATTCCGATAGACATTGGGTACGGCTTCGTATTTCCGTAATTAAATTTTCCGAAAATCGGGCAGCACCTCTTTTGATTATCGGCTAACTCGTCGAACATCCCGACGTCCAAACAAACACAACTACAATAAATCGCAATCCAAAACCCAACCACCGATTTCAGCCATCAATATCAGTCCCAAAATTCTCAATTAAATACAATTATTAATTATTAGTCGTGTTTTTATGCTTTATATCGTATTTTGTATTTTTAAAATCGTAGGACTCAGAACAACGTCATCACCGTCCACCGTCCGCTCGTAAAACTTTATCGCAGACGGCGACAAAATTCCGCGGGTACCCGAGTAATTTCCCGGTTTCCAACGCGAACTTTGCCAATTAATCGAAATATTTTCCACATAAAATCCATTTCTTTTTATATCACAGATATTAATCAATCATAACCTGCCAAAAATAATAAAATAATGAAATGAATTGCAACAGTAATCGAACCAACAACAAGACAGTCACCAACACCACATGCGCTAAACGCGCCACCAACACACACTCCACCCGCACACACGCAGTACACTACACACACAGTCATACACACATAATCACACGTATGCACAGGCACACATACACAGAAATATACATATACATATATGTATTGGAACGAAACCGAACAGGAAGCTGAGATACCGAAAAAAGGGAGGGGGCGGCGGCCGGAATCGCGGAAATAGAAGGCGGGGAGGGAAAGAACAAAGAGAGAGAGGAAAGAGGAATAGAGAGAGAGAGTTACAGAGAGGGAGAGTGTAAGAGAATTGAGAGAGACGGAGAGATGCAAGACTGAGAGAGAGATTGACCCGAGAGAGATTTCCGAGAGATGAAGTTGAGAGAAAGAAAAATGGCAGGGCTGAGATTTGGGAACAAAATAATTGATTCTCTTTTTGTGCAGGAGATAAGAACAATTGCAATTATCTGATTTTATCGTGATATCTCTAATTTCTGACACCGTAGTTTAAAGAATTAATCGAACATTTAGCGGGTAAAACTATTCGAAAACTCATGAAAATAATTTTAAAAATCCCGAAGTAATTAGGAGTTAATAGAATAAAATTTCTGGAAATTTTCAAATCATTTCCACTGCGCACACCGGACCCGCACTTTACAATTAAACGAAACCACGCGCGAGTCAAATAAATCCCAAAAATCTCCGAACAAATTTTAAAATTCTCGAAATATTCCAAACTAAATAAAATATAAATTTTCATAATTTTTATAGAATTTTGGAATTTAAATACGGATTTAACAAATAATTACAATCAGAGAATCATATATGGCTAAATAATTGATGAAATATTGGTTTCTCAATTTTAAAAAATCTAAAAATAATTAATAAAATTATGAAGCCATAAAAATGATTTTAGGGATAATCCAAGTATTTATGAAAATAAATCTTGAATAAAATCATCTTTAAATACAAAAGTGACACAACACAGCTTCACAACGAATTACACAATTAATACACGAACACCAACGATCACACATAATTAATTAAAATATTAACAAAAATAATATCCAGCTGACAGAACCCACATACCTATTTTATTTATGAAATTATTTAATAATTACACATTTAAACAATATAAAAATATACGAGTCGTTATATTGAGTCATCTACATAAAATGACAAATTATGCATATCAAGTTATCATATAAATAATATATAACATATCTAAATAAAAAATAAAAAAATCTTACCTCATCCACCAAATTGGTTCCGCTTGCACTATGTATACTAACTTGATTTTTGGCACAATGCCATTTTTTTAGTGCTCTCTTCAATGGTGTCTAATGTGAATCAAGAACAACTTTTGAACGAGGTTTGACATGAGGGTTCTCAGGAGTGCCACACCAATTTTTTACATAATTCTCATGAATTCGCCCCCATAAATTATTCTTATTTGAATATCGACCGGTGATCGGATCAACAGATTGTCGAACCCACAAAATACATAATTGTAATTCTTCAGAAGGGAGTCAATTAGTACCCATTATATATTTTTATATGTATACATATATGAAAGAAAAGATGAGATTAAGAAGTTAAATATTTGGGTAAAAATGAACACAAAAGAATCAATATTTACAACTATATAAGTGACCGTTATTCGTATATAGCCGTTGCTTGATTGAATGTACACAAATATATAGCTGTCATAGTGCTAATAAAGTGAAAAAAAAATCTTGGCAAAAAAAAAAAGTGAAAAAAATGGGCCCCGCTGATTGCTGACCGTTGATGAGTCCTTTGAAAATCAATCCTCCTATTGATGAATTGAAGAAGTAGTAATTATTGAGACCATCAGTTGCCCGCTGCATATTCACTTTTCAGGTGAATCAACTAATCTACTAGACGCGGGCGCACACACCATTATATCACGGAGCATCGTTGATGCTAATCAGCATACACGACTCTTTAATATCGATGAGGCTAAAGTGGACTTTACCGACTTTACGTAGTGCAAAGTAAATTTTATTTATGCGTGGAAGTGAAATTGAACTTGACATGATGAACTGAAGGCAAGGTCATGACCAGTGACGGACGCAGAGCAATAATCCAGGGTGGTCTGAATGTATATTACATTTTTTTAATGTATAAATAATTAAAAAATATTAATATTAAAATTTAGAAGTGTTTAATTTTAGAGCGATAATTTAATTTTTTCTTACTAATGTAATGATTAGAAGTGTTTATAATTTTTATTTTTTTTAAACCATAAAAGTTGATAATTAAAAAAAATGCAATAAATAATGATAAAAAAACTGAAAAAAGGGAAAAAATGTGAACCGGATATCAAACCCGGATGTTCAAGAAACAAAACTGGACAATCAACCAGCTATTCTGCACTAACAATTGTTTAAATATGGAAATTACAAGACTAATATTGAGAAATTCAAAGGGGGCAGGGCTCCCTGGTCATGAGATAACCTTTCATGTAGAATAAATTTAGTACCTTTAAAATTTGAATAAATGTGACTAGAAAAGCTGATGTCCGATGGATACTAAAAAAATCTAATATTCAATGTTAGCACAAGATAAAATAGTAAAAAGGCCTTATAGCATCTTCAACTCTCTACACTGTTAGGTATAACATCTATGTGCCTAATATGTAAAATATGAAACACTCATGTTAGGTATAAATTTAGATAATGAAAAATAAGTGTCATATTTGTCCTATATTAACCCTAAATTTTATTCTAAATTTTATTATTTGTATTCTTTTATAACATGTTTAAGATTTAAATATATAATATTATAATATGAAAATGATGTATAAATGATATATCTTCATAATTATTATATGTATAGATGTACTGCTTGTATTTTTATTTTAAAAAAAATGCTATGTAATATCAAGTGTGATAAAGTTGTTTTATTGTTAACTAAATTTATAAAAATTCTAATATATTAATATATGTTTTAGTCATATATTTTATTTTATATGTAAGTAATGTTCATAATAATTTCTCATTTTTATTTTATAATGTTTACTTTAAAATATTGATATAAATATAAAAATATTATATTATAATAAATATCTTTTTATTAAATATATTATTTTATTTTCACTAATAAAAAACAGAGTTAATTAAACTCCTTTACAAAAAAAGAAATAATTAAACTTTTTTTATTTATATATTTAAAATTAATAAAAAGAGTAATATTATAAATATAGCTAATAATTATAACTAATGATATTGGAGGCAAAAATACTTACAGGTTGAATAAAATTTTAACTAACCCTGTTTTAGCTAATATTTAGCACCAAAGAAGTACACCTCTCCTTCCCCTCATTTCTTTCTTCATTTTACTTTATTTCCCAAATCTCAATCTCAAATTTGTAAAAAAAAGTTGCAAAGAGAGGGACATAGAGATTACTTAAACAAACAAAAAATATGTTACCCCAGGATTGGGCACCTCCTTGTGAAAAACAATGTACCCAAAAATTCGCTGCTCTCACCCAGATTCCTTGTAATATTTCTTCCTTCTCTTTTCTCATATTTATAAATTTGTCTCTATAGGTTTTGTTAACCTTTTATTATAGCAATGCATGTTTATGTGATTGTTGTTATATAATGAACATTTGATCATGATATCCACATTTATGATCATGATTTTATATTGGTTAAAATGCTATGTCTGCATATTGATTTAATATGATTCATTATGTACCAATTTGTTAGACACATGTATATGTACGATATATTTCTAAAATTTATAAGTCAGACTAAGAAAAACATATCTAGCAAGTCTCGCCCGGTGATTTGCACAGATTTCGATTATCTATTAAATTTAGATATATACGGCATTATTGATATTTTCATCTCATATCTGAACTAAACCATGCACCAAGAGTGGGATATATCGGATATGATAGGTTGTTGTCTCATATCTGTAACAAGATGCCTAGATAAATAATTGAATCTTCCACACGTCGATAGATGAAATTAATAGTATTTAAAAAATAAAGCTCTCGGTTTTCCAAATATTTTCTAATTCCTTCTTTTGGTGATAAAGAATTTGCTTTATGCCTGCTGGATTCCAGCTTTAATTTCGATTGTAACTGCTATTTGGATGTTGTTATCTTATTATGTACTTCTCTCTTGTGTGTTTAGGGAGAGTATTTTGTAAAAAAGGATGCGGTGCTGATGGAGAAACATGGGAAGAATGTAAGTCTTGATTTTTTTGTCTTATTTTGTAGCTTATCGAGTTTTGATTGTCTATAATATTTAATGACGTTTCCTTCGCTCACATAATTTGCTCAGTAGCGCTCGCTGTATATAGCAATGTGATGTGATGATTTCAAGGATTATAATGGTTCATGTTTGGACCTTAAGCTGTATGAAATCTTGTACAGATTGCTAATCTCGCTCATAGTAGTAGACCGCTAAATTTAATGCAACACTGACATTAAATGAGGAGGACTAAAATCATTTTTAATGTGCCCGTCTTCTATTAATTACCGCCATAGCCTGAATTGGTAGTTCCTTTACACCTCATTTTGATCTTGTTTACGTAGTGTTTCTAAGATATGTACCTAGGTGGACTCATAAGTAGTATGTTCTATTACAATTCAAAATAATCCATGGCTATGGTTTTTGCAACATCCGCCCAACCATAAACCCACACAAATTATTATTGAGAGGGATCTTAAGATAAATTTCACTAATAACAAAAGTCGGGGCTCAGAAGAAATATAATCTGCGGACTCTTGAAGTTCAGGCGGGGCTATGAAGGCCAGGCTAGCACCAATTGATTCTGCCATTATACATGATAGTACATTTTTAACTGGCTGTGGTAGGAACAATTTTAAAATGAGATCTAACCCCTCTGTATTTCATCAAGATGTCTCATATGTATCATCTTCGCCCTTTTTACTTTATCTTCAAGGCCAAAATCAGTTTCATAATAACTATTTTAAGCATCATCTTTATGCCATGATTTATCTTTTATTTAAGAAGCAATCAGGAATCAGAAGATTATTTACTGTTTGCTCTTTTGAAACTTTGTATTATTTAAATAGTGAGATGCAGCTGTTTCTTCATACATATCATAGTGTGTCTTGTGAATTTTAACCGCACATTGGGAAGTATGCATTAATATATAAGAAAGTAATGTTTCTTGGATAGGCTTGGAACAGTGTGAAGAGATTTGCTACAAAGACCCAGTCTTAAAAGACCAACAATGGAGTGCTTACATAGATCGTTCTCCTGGTGTAGCCATCCACTCTCAGGTTTTATATTCCTCTAGTTAGGTTCCCATCATTCTATCATTGTCTTACTAAAATTCTGTGCAAATGCTTGGGAACGTATTTTTGTTTTTGTCATACATAAATTCAAGCCACTGGTTAGTGAAACTTGAGTTATATATGAACACTAAATTATTGCACATTAGAAGTGTGAGATAGCTTATATTTATCTTCTAAATTTGGTACTAAATGTGAATTGATATTTATATGATGGAGCTTCTTACCAGTTCAGTAGCTAATTGTATGCATATACATGAGGTATGTTTCAATACACTAACCAATAAGACTAGGCATCGTAACATTTTCTCCAAATCGTGTATGTGCCATGAGCTTTACATGATAGTGAAATCTTTTTGAAATGAGGTCGCCTTATTGAAAAACAACAATGTTATAATATTTCTAATTTTAATCGATGCCCTCATGATGCTGTTGCGAAAAGTTGCATTGTGCAGTAAGGTGAACTTCACTTATGACTATTTGGTATATTTTTTCATTTAGTTATACAGTATGTTACATGTCATGTACCACTTAAATACAAATACATGGTTATTATTGCATAATTGCAACCATAAATTTTGCTCTTTGCTCACCATTATTTTTTAATCCATTTTCACAGAATGCAAATTTTAGTTTAATTTATATCCTATGCACATATGTAGTATGTAATCAACTGCTACACATAAACTTCCACCTGTGCATGTGTCATTTGAGATTGAACTATTGTGGTGCACCTTTTGTTAATATAAGTTCAAACATGCCAGAATTGTGGTGGAACATGTCCAACTTTGGCATGACAATTTTAGTAACACCAATAGTTAGATCTCCATTGCCGAACTTGCTTTTGGCGTTTTAAGTTTTATATTCGTAGGACTTGACTATAAATCTAAACTAGAGGCCACATGCCCACCGTTAATCACCTAATTATAGTCATATGGAGGTGAAAATTTTTTACTCTTTTAAAAAGATAATCACGTGACGACGTGTATCTTTCCAAGTAGGAATCCTTTCAGAAGCCTAATTGCATTGTGCCATTAGCATGTACTTAAGCTCTAACTTTCGACCGGTGATATTATCTTTTTGTGTGTGCGCAGAGTTGCTTTCATGCTTGTGTAGCTGGTTGCGGGTACAAGGTGCGTTTTAATACCCGGCTTTGCCCAATCGCTGAAATTCAAGTCCAGTTTTTGTTTACAAAATTCGAGTGCGCGCTTTTTCTTATCCAGTCTAGTCGAGCCTAAATATTAATTTTAAATTTGACTCTAGTAAAATTTCAAGTTTGATCAGTTAACAAGTTTTTTAGTTTGTCCAGTTTCGTTACTTTTTAATGAGTTTTGGAGCTTATTCATCTTTCACTTGATTACAGAAATACTATCCAATTATTATAATATCATTTGATATGAAACCCAAAAATGTTTTTTTAATAAACTTGACAAATTAACTTCAAAAGACACACCATTAAATAAATCTAAGAAATTTAAATTGAAGATAGATATCAGTTAATGGATTTGATAGTTAGCTTTTCAAATTTGTGAAATGATTTTTTAATCTCTTCTATCCGTAACTATGCACTATTTTGCATATACACTTGAACTTTTTTACAAGTTATGTATCTTGAGCATATGATAACAACAACAAATGTTGATGATTTTTAATTTTTTAAAACAAATGTATATAATGGACACCAAGTTACAATAGAGTTTTACATTTTTCTTTGAATTTAGTAGCACAATACAGTTTATGATGTTATTTTAGTTAAAGGTCTACATAGTCCTTGTTTGTAAAATTCAGAAATCTTACGTGAACTACTGGCAAGAGTAGCTTGGTCTTGTGCATTCCTTTCCTATAGCTTCGGCTTTACCCACCCAAATCTGATGATTATTGCAAAATAAACAAAAAAATTCTAGCATCATGTGCTAAGAGCATCTCCAACGGGATGTATCTATTAGCTAAAAAGTCTAGGTCCCAGTTCTTTGCACAAATTTCCTTCTTTTAGCCTTGTTTATTAGTTGAAATATAGGTTTCCTTGGTCATTCGAGGTGTTGAGAATTTACCATAATGTATTTATTCCAAGCTACTCATTAATCTTTTTAATCTTTTATGTTGTCACCCTATGTAACATTTTACTTGGAATGTGCAGTTTAATGTTCCGTCAGAAGAAGTTGATCAAGTTCTTCCAAATAGACCTACTGATCCCACCATAATCCAGGAACCAAAACAATCATCGCCGAGTACAGTAGCCAGTCCGCCACCGAAATCCTGCTCATCAACCAACAAATAGCTGGAACTTCAGCATATGCAGCTAATGCAGCTATCTTTGTCGGACAGGGTCTTAACATAGTCATACAGTATTATGAACTTTATCATTTTTCTTTACATAATAGTTTTAAGTGGCATCTTTCTGGGTTCGTCTTAACCTCTTATCAGCTTTCTGGCTTCTAGTTTTTGAGCTTGAGTTTGCCAAACCCAAATATATCATATTAGAACTTTGATAAACTCCATATGCAAATTGATGATAAAACCTGTTTGGGAAGAAAATGCAAAACTACTAAAAGAAGATAATTATGTACAAAGGACATGTTTATGTTAAAATATATTATTAACGAATTACCTTACATGCTTCATTCTTATCGTCCGGTTCATTTCAAATACAAATTCGTTACTTGTTTTACTAAACCTTTTTTCATCGTGGGATAATGCCATTAGCCTTCATATTCCCACCTCCGAATCTCTTTCCATTATGAGATAATGTCACCAGCCTTCGTGTCCCCGCCTCCGAAAACAAAAAACAGAGAAATTTTTTACAGATACAACTTTTTCTATTTTTATGGTAAATTGCTTACTTACTTGATACTTTTCAACTTGCTATGTAAAAATCCAAAATTTTGACATCGGTAAAAGACCTTTATGAATAATAATATAATAACTTGAATTTTTGAGACCTTGTAAAATGTTTAATGAATAGTAACCCTAACGGACGGGGAAAATTTTTTTAGCCCATATTATGTTGTGCATGGGGAAATGAGTTTCGGAATTGATAATGATTATACGTACCAAATGAGTGTATGTAAACGCTATCAGTTTTCGAAGAAAACGAACTTTGAAAAACGACCGTATTTACTACTCATCGAGTATTACGGGGATCACAATATAATTACAAGATTAAAACCCTACGGAATTATATTCAAGTATGATAATTCAAAATATAAGGAATAAATACGAAATGAATTACGTCACGAATCATTTACGAGTAAGTATTACGAAAACGCTTAAGTAACCGAGCGAACGCGTAAACGATAAATAAACGTAACACACTAACTAACCATGGTAAGACAGTAACCATGGTTACTTCATCAAATAGTGAGCTAACCATAGGATGATCAAGCAAGCTAGCCAAATAGTGTGCTAAGGAAGCTAACACATGTAGTTTAGCTTGTAAGCTAGCAAGCTACTTGGATTTTGTCCCCAAGATTTGCAACAAGGAATAAACCTAGACTGCTATACTAGGAAGAATAAAAATCAAGGAAAGATATCACCCCCATTTCCTAGAAGCAACCAAGAGAAGCAACCAAGAGAAGCAAGCATAAATACCCCCCACCCCTTCATTGCTTCCATTCGGTAAAATCAAGAAAAAGGGGAGAATTCAATTTCAAAACTCAAAATCTAGCCATGGTAAAATCATTCCATTAATTCTCAAGCTTCCTAGCAATCAAACGAAGGTAATAAAATTCTTTCATCTCTTTTTATCAAGGTTTGATGGGTGAAATAAAATAAAGAAAGTCAATAGTGAATAGTATGAATAATAACCCCTATTTGGTTTCTTGATTTCAATGGTGGTTTTAGGTTCCAAAAATCATACCAAGCACTTCCAATCTTCCACCATCCTCAAGAAGACATCTCAAGCTTTCAAGAAAGGTAAAAATATTTGGCCCAACTTTATTTAAGATTCATTTTTAAGATCAATTTAGTATGTGGTAGTAAACCTAGTTTTAGAAGTGGTAGTGATGAAATCTTGATATTTAAGTTAAGTAGATTTAAGGTTGATTGTTGTTGCCTCAAGAACAAGATGTTCTTGAGAGGTGTTTGTGTGTTGATGATGAAATGATGATTATTGGTGGTTGTGTTAAGAGTTAGGGTGTAAACGAAACCCCGATTGTAAACGTAACTCCGTTAAAAACCAACGAATCGTAACTTTAAGTTTCTGCAGAAAGTCCAGAAGTTTTAAACTGTATTTTCTTGAAAAATAACCCTTTATTATGATAGAAAATATTATAAGGATCGTTTAGGCGCTTGAATCGCTTGATTCTGATTTACGGATAAAAAGTTATGACCGTTTTACTAAAAGTGATTTACGCGACAAAAACTGCTACAAATTACGAACTTTGAAAATATAAAGGATCAACTTAAAAATGTTCATAAATCATGAAATTTTTACAGAGAGTAGTATTTTGAGTTTCCTAACTGCCATAAAAATTTCAAGTGAAAACAATGATTTTTCAATTTTATAAAAATATCGGAGCCGAGACCGCGCGATTAGAAATCGTAGAATCCATAAGCGGAGCCAACGGCGAAAATGAAAATGAACCTAAGATACTTAGAAAAATGAAGCAACCATAATGTGAATAAGAACTTAAAGGAATAATAAGGGTAGTATAAGTTGAGAGGGTGCATAATAAGTAGCGCATGAGTGCGAATCGCCGTAAATTAGGACGGGACCTAACAAAACGAATTGTGTTTATGATTATAGATTTTAGAGTGGAACCTAGAGCATCCTCCACCTCGAGATACCCAGGCAAGTTTACGAACCCAACTCCATTTACTATTGTGTTGTGAAAGGATTGTTTTATTATCATTGCATAAATACCATAGTTTTCCATGATACGTAGTTGTTGAATTTTCGCATAATGTAGCGATGTTGTACGATAAGTATATATCGTGAAATGTTATTCCACTTTAAGCGTGACGTATTATATAAGACCGAGAGTCGGTCGGGATTTAAGATAAAACCCGGGAATCATTCTGGTGATATTATAGGACGGTTATAAGTCCATATCAGTACGTTTTAAAAGGGACTCAACGTCCACTTACGAAACATTAAAATACCTCAAACTTTTATTAAAACGATTTCCCAACGATCATATTCCCTCAACTATATTTTATTGTTCGAATAATAAATACTATATCCTTATTCTTTTATCATGGGAGTAGTATACCCCAATAATTATTTATTTCAAACCTGATTAATCATTAAAGATTATTAATTACGTAGGCATAAACTAGTTGATGAATATATTTTTTTAAATACTCTTTTAAAGAGTAAACTCATTCGAGGTTTAATTATTTATCGATTATCATTTAATTAATTATTATTTATTAAAGGGTTTATTTTTGATTTAAAAATCATAGATTTGATTTAAAACATACTTTCTGATTTCGAAATGAGGACACATAGCCCGTATGCGGCAAGGGTGATAACCGAGATGTGAAGGTGTCGTCCTTCTACTAGTAGAAAAGGTTATTTTATCGCAGTACGACTGATCATCGTATGCGATGGCTCCAACGAATGTCCTAATTCTTCCAATTGGAATTGTGATGCAATACCGTAACCCAAGCCTAGGTGCTGGGATTACTATTAAGGTATTCGCAGGATATTAAAATCCCTTAAAAGAATTGTTTTCATAAGAAGGTGTGTATCACCAAGGAAAACTATTTTCGAATAAAATATAATTATCATATATGATGTTTTACGTGAGTTTATCATACAGTCATTTTCATACTGTACATTATTATGTTGGGCATTATAGCTCACTCTTGCTTTCTTTTAAATGACATGACACAACAGATAAACCAGTATGTCGGTGTGGGACTTAGTTGCTTGCAGTCATGGGGAGGATCCCTGGCAGCTTTGCCTCAGGTGTGCTAGAGTATCAGATAGACATAAGATATCAGTCGTAATTATTGTAACTTCATGTAGAGGTTATAAATAATTGTTCGAGATCCTGTAAAGTACATTTGAGTGTAATAAAGAAGATAACATTTTGTACGTCGTTTCTAAGACTATAACTTGAGTGTGTGAGTATGAGATTGGGGTCTGTTAGATTATTGAATCAATACCAGGTTACACATGAGTGAAGGATGGCGTGACGACCCAGATTCCTGACCCCGGATTTGGGGGTGTTACATGCTACCCTTGGTTTATATATCACCAAGTTACATGATAAAAAGATAAACAAATAAGATAAAATATTTTCTAGTCTAATTAAATGCTTCTTCATTTCTCTATCCAGCATTTTTGAATATCTTCAGGTTAGCATGAAAATGGAAATGCTTCTTTGTTCTCTAAAACCTGTACATAGACTGCCACATTCCATTTGCATCTAATCAATCCATGTGACTATCAAGTCACTATCAACTGCTATTTGAATTTAAACATCCGTTGAAACTTCATTGGATCATCCGTTGAAACCGTGTTGAATCATCCGTCGAAGCTTCACTAGATTAATTGTTGAATGTGACTTGGGTCATCCATCGAAGCCTTGTAGAATCACCTGTTGAAAGCCTTTCATAGCAATTAACTCTATTTCACTTATGCAAAATTACAAGGCATCTAATATTTATACTTAGCCAACATATTTTGCATATCATACTAGTAGTTAACATGACTTTGAATATCCATAACTTCTAGACTCTTTAAGGCATTGTAGTATGTAGAAATGTGTTACAAGACTTATTAATACATAAGCTACTCTTTCAACGGATGTTAAAGCGATCATCCGTTGAAAGCTACAAATTTACTAAATTAAATCTACTAAGATATTTTTTTAACTTATCATCAAGTACACAACATATTCCTAACAATCTCCCCCAATTTATGTCTACTGGAATTTTAGGCATTAATTAAGAGAAACTTAATGATAACAAAACACCTTATGAATACAGACTGATTTATAGTAGATAAAATTAACAAGTGTTGCAATTTATTAAAAATTATACAGAGGAAGGTTTACATAAAATCTCACAAGCCATTTTCAAGGTGCTCCTCTAGACTTAGCAGATTTAACTTATTTCCTTGTCTGTATGAACTTCTTTCCCAATTTCTCACTATTTTCTTCAATCTGGTGTTGAAGTTGCCTGTAGAACTCAGATTTATCTTCATTTTTCTGATCCAACATTTCTTGCATCTCCATGAGAGTTTCATTACTTGAAATTTTTTGCTGATCTTTTAATCTGAAGAATCTTTTGGTGCATTTCTCATCCTTGAACTCTATCAACCAGCATGGCTTCAAATGCACTCTATTTCCTGTGTATGGAATTGTTAAGACTCTTGGGAGTGCATTTGGGCCTCTCCAGCTATTCCTTATCTCCTCAATTTTATTCATTACCATCCTTTTGGCAACAATGTTGAATCCAAAGTTCATCTTTATTGAGGAAAAAATCTTTAGTAGAGTAGAATATCCTTCATTGAGAATTCTGTGAACATGCCAAGTTAGCTATCTTCCACCCTTATACCTGAAGACCAATCTCTTTAGAAAATGCTTGTAAGCATCAATAGCTCTTACTTCTTCTAGCTCATCCAGATAGAGATTTATGTCTGAAAATTCCTTGATGTCATAAATCAAGAGTTGATCTCCCTTGTTGACAGTTGATTTGGGTTTGGCTAAGGCTTTGGATTAAAGTCTGACAAGTTTGACCTTTTTGATTGCTCTTGACTTTCTTTTCTTTGGTTTGGTTATGATTGGAATGTCTAGATCAGGAAGTGGTAGGCTTTCTCAATCTACAGGTTCATCTTTAGGAATTATAGGTTCACCATGGAAATTCATGTCTGAATAAACCTTGAATTCATCCTGCTCCATTGTGGGCAAGGCTGGTTGATTTGAAGTGGTAGATTGGGTTGGCATGTATTCTTCCCTGCCTTCATCAAAATCCAGCTTCCTTTTTGGTCTGAATTTCAGTCTTGGTTTCTTTGTCTGTTTTGGTTCTTCTTGATTTTCTTCAATCAGAGTCTCAACTATCACAGCAGGCATTTCAGATTTTATGGTTGCAGGATTCTTAGCTTGGTTCTTGGCATTTAAAGCAGCTTGCTTTTTCTGTTATTTGAGCCTCACCTTTTCTTCTTTCTTAGCTTCTGCAAACTGTGGATGTCCAACCACCACACAGATCAGTTTTTCAATCCTGTGGATTTTAGCAATTCTTTTCTTCAAGACTGAGTCTCTAGGATCTTTGAAGTAGGCAATAGTTCTACCAAACAGCTTCTTTTTATCAGGCTTGGGAGTTTTATAGACCAGGTCAAATGGATTTTTGTCTGAATTATTTGAATAGTTTCTCTTTGGCTGAAAAATTACATTGGCCTTTGGAGATTTTATTGCTGAGGGTTGACCCCTTTTCATATTCCCCAAGCTTATTTCATTGACTGGAAATTGGTCTCAATTGAGAGAAATGAGAGAAGGCTTTGTCTTGTTTCTCAATTGGACCAAAATTCTTCTCAATGTTCTCATTAAGCTTCTTCCATTTTTCTTTCAGCTCTAGTTCAGCTGCTGTTATCTTGATCAAATCAATAATGTATAACATTGGTGGCTTTGTGAAGGTAATTGCTGGAACTATCACCTTACTAACATCAATAATGAGCACTTTCTCCCCCTCACTAGCTGACTCTCCCTTGCTAACTGGAATGATTGCAGTTTCACTAAATGAGACAAGTAAATATTTCTCCTCCTTTTTATTAGCATCAAGTTGAGCAGAGTTTGACGTTTGTGTAGCCACCAATTTATAAAGAAAGAGTGTCTGTTGAGCTTGATAGAGTTGGATTTTGGTGATAGAAGTTTCTAGGGCCTTTAGCCTTGTGTCCAAGGAATCAACCTTACTACTGAGATCAGAATCTTTCCTGAGTTGCCTGTTTATATCTCTCATTATAGTGTCAGGAATAAGATATTCTAATATTTCATTGATGTCCTTCTTGACTTGTCCAATTTCTGTCTTGATCTCAGACACATCTTGATTTTATTTGAGAGATTGGATTTGTGCAAGTGAAGAGACTCAAGGTGTGCTTGAAGAAGACTCTTGGTGTTGGCATCTGTAGTAGCTTGAAGAGCTGTCTAAGTTTTTGATGGATTATATGGAATAGGGTTGATTTAAAGTGATGCTCACTGCAGCCTTTGCTAAACATCCACGCTGGAGTGTTTGTGCTTGAGCTATGACCTACATCTCCCCCTATGTCCAACAAATACTCGTCATCATTAGAGATATCCCCAAATGTGCCACTAGAATTGTTAGTCCCTTAACAATGAAGCAAGAATTACAGAAGGGGGGTTGAATGGAATTCTTGAACCTTTTTCTTGAAATAAAAATGTTCAACTCGATTATTGATATATTTGTTTTGATTAGCACAATGCGGAATATAAACTTGAATGAATCAAAACACAAGTAATTAAAAACAAGAGTCTTTAAAAACTTTCTGGTGGATTTAAACAATTCCACCAGAGATATATATAATATATCAAGAGGACTCTGTGTGCAGAAATGCCCACAGCTGCTTACAAATTGAACTGCTGAGAAAACAGGAAATGCTAAAGATTAAGCTTACAAAGATTTCTCTGTTTTTGTGTTTCTCAACTATCTCAGTTATTTTTCTATTTGCTACTCTCTTGGTTTATATAATACCAAGATTACAAAGTCAAAAAGACTGAACAAATATAAAATCTAACAGTCTTAATCTTTGCTGCTTTTTGTCCTCTATTACCCAGTTAATGGGCTTCCACAATGTGTTTGTATCCAACTCGACGGCTGTGTGTCAGCTTTCACTGTTCAACTGATGTTTGAATTCTTGATATGATCATCCGTCGACTTTCAGATCATCCGTCAATGACTTGATTGATCATCCGTCGACTGCTATGTTAAACATCCATTGATAGTCATTTGATCATCCGTCGAAGGCTTTGTTAATCATCCGTCGGTAGCTATTTTGGCACTTGACTTCATTTCACTTATACAGAATTACAAGACATTACTTATGTACAATTAATCAACCTATTCTGCATATCTAGTTAAAGTCAACATGACTTATATGCTACTAAGATTCTATACAAAGGTGCATACATCACTGTGCTACAAACTTATTATTATATAAGCTACTCACTCGATGGATAATAAGTTAATCATCCGTCGGGACTATAATGAGTTATCCGTCGGGACTATAATTCTTATCCGTCGAGTGCTACATTATTTCACTAAGTAAAATCTACTTAGATGTTTTGTTTAAGTGATCATCAAGTACACAACATATTCACAACAAGAACCTAATTCAAAATCATCACCAGCTGTAGGTGGAAGTGAGTTGATTGCATCATTGGCCCTTAGCATTGAAGCTGTTATGTGCACCAATTTGAGAATTCTCTTAGCAGCCTCATTGTCCTGTTCAGCCAAAGTTTGATAAGCTAGAACAGGGTAAGTAAATTCCTCAACTTCATAAGAAACAGAGTCTAAGACAGCTTGATATTCTTGCTGAAATAGTTGCTTCTTTTCAGCCTCATTGACATCCCCTTACTTACTAACAATGGGCTCTTCCCATTATTCAGTACCTGCTTTTCTCTTATTTTCTCTCTATTCTTGCATCAAGGGCTCCCCTTGGCTTCCCACCCTCACACCCTCACCTTCACCTTCTAAGGTGGGATTCCTCTCACTTACTTTTGCCAAGATGGAAGAAATAACTTGCATTTGTTCAATCATTTCCTCTCTTTTTGCTTGAGAACAACTCAATCTCTCACTCTGTTCACTCCATTCCCTCAATCCTAGGAGTGATTGTATAACTACTAAATCATCTGCACTTGTAACAATAGTTGAGATTTCAAGTGGTGCAGTGATATTCAACGGATGAGAGACATCCGTCGAGATGGTAGTTGAGAGTTTCAACGGATTATTGCTGTCAAGCACATCCGTCGAGATACAATCACTAGTCAATGGATGAAGAATATCCATCGAGATAGTAGAAATGACAGAGTTTGGAGCTGAAAACTACTGTAGAATCTATGGTGATTGATTTGAGATTTTGCACAGATTTCTCAGTATAATTAGAAAGAAATGGCAAGTGGGCCAACAAATCATCTAAAAGATGATGCTCACTTGCTTGAGATTTTGGCTTCTCCATGAGAGTTAAAGATGGAGAATCAGGAATTGATGTGTGAATCATGTCCACATCTAGAGAGTTAGTGGGTGAGTTTTGTGTGTGAGGTGCTTCTATTGTAAGAGATTTTGGTTGTGACTCCACATTTACAGGAGCCACATCAATCTGACTTTGAGAAGGTGCTGTAACTGAGTCTTTGACTGTAGTTTGCACAGTATGTGCACCCTGTGTATCCCCATATATTTTAGATTTCTTCTTTCTTGTGTAAGTTTGGGGTGAGTCTGTGTCCCTAACTCTTTTGGCCTGTGCTCTTGGTTGAGAGCTTGTTTCAATAGTGACATTCTTATGGGAGGATGAAATTAGTAAAGAGCTAGAATCCTTATTAAGCACTACAGTTTATTGGGAAACTGCAGTATGGCTAGGCTGGGTTACACACACCTCTCCCTCCTTATCCTTAGGGCTTCTTTGATTTCACCCTGTCCCTCACTAGGCTCACTTCCCTGCACACCCCCTCTTGGTTTTTAGTAGATTTTAAAACTAGTTTCTTTTGAGATAAACTAGAGTGGGTTTTCTTTGACTTGGATTTGGAAATTTTAGATTTTGTGGCTTGGGTAGGCACCTGTTTGGTCACTATCACATATGCCATAACCACAGTTGTTTGCAAAGAAACTTGTGGTAGAGAAGTAGCAGAGCCAGAAGTGTTTACCTCACTTACCTGAGGCTGCTCCATAATTGGCATGTAGATGAGGGTAACCTCCTTATGGTGATTAGCCCTGTTAAGATTAGCAATAACTCTTCTCTCTTGGACTCAACAATCTAACTTGTTTGTTGGGTTAAGAATTGAGAGATCCTCAGAAACAAAGTTAGCTATCATCATAAAGAATCTAGCATAATAGATGTTCTTAGACCTCTTTTTAATATCTCCTAATTTACTCCCTTATTTATACATTACATAATTACTGAAATTAAAATACTTATCACTCAGAAGCATATAGAGCATGTTAACAATAAATAGCTAACATCATCAAAATTACTAACTTTGCTAGAAAAAGCCTTAACAAAGGAGTCATAGAGAAAGCTCAATTCTTTTCTAAGGCCTAATCTCCTAACCTCACCTAATTTGGTGGCAGTAAGAGCATAACCCATAGAAATTAGCATGTTACTCACATCTGTGTCCGTGTGTGGAGAAAGAGTGTTGTTTTCAGGCAATTTAAAGCATGCTTCAAGAGTATCACAATTAATGCAGTGTTCCTTACCTTTGAGAGAGAAGGTAATGGTCTTATCCCTGGAGTTGAACACAGCAGTAGTCCAAATCTCCTCAACAACTTCACAGTAGATGATTGGAGACTCAAGCATAACATAACTCAGTTTGCAGCTTCGAATGAAGTCCACCATTTTGTGATAGTCTTCAGATGCAAGAATCTCCTTGTTCACCAAAGCTACGAAGTTGTTCTTTTTATATACATACCCAGTTTGAGACATGATTTTGACTACGGGTGCCATTACTGTGATTGATAGTAGTTACAGAAAGGGGGTTTTTACTTTGGAGACGAAGAGAGATTATAAATAGGTTGAGAAAGATAAAAGTAAATATGAAAATGAAATTGGCTTTATACTTTCTCAGAAATAAACTGGTTAAAAAATAAAAGCAAAAATAAAGTAACCAATCAAATTAGCCCAAAATAGCCGTTTAAAAAATAAAGAAAACTGTCAAAATTCTAATGATTATCCATCGAAATATACTTACAGGCTGTAAGTAAATTCAACGGATAATACCTAGACTTAACGGCTAAGATTGAGAGCAATTCGACGGATAAGGATTAAAAGTACCCAGCATAATATATGATATTTTAATGGATGATAAAATTCAACGGATATTCATTTTCAACGGATAATGAACATATACTGATATGTAAATTCTGACTTAGTCAAAATTTCATCTTTGACAGGAAATATCAAATTTTACTCCGGCTGCATTTCAAATTGCTTAGACATCAAAACAAATTAAGAGTAATTAAGCATACCTAACTCACTTACCAACCTAGTAAAGGTGGATTCATCAAGTGTCTTGGTGAAGATGTCTGCAAGTTGTGTTTCACTTGGAACAAAATGAAGTTCCACAGTACTATTCATGACATGTTCTCTAATGAAGTGGTACTTGATGTCAATGTGCTTGTTCCTTGAATGCTGTATTGGATTTTCAGTAATTGCAATGGCACTTGTATTATCACAAGAAAATAGAAATCTTATTCAGCTGTAGACCATAGTCCAACAATAGATTTTTCATCCATAAAATCTGTGCACAACACCTACCAGCGGTAATATGTTTAGCCTCAGCTGTAGAAGTAGAGACTGAATTTTGCTTTTTACTGAACCAGGATACTAGCTTATTTCCTAGAAATTGACAGGTTCCTGTATTACTTTTTCTATCAATTTTACAACCTGCATAATCTGCATCTAAATAACCAGTTAGATTAAAACCAGAATCTCTGGGATACCAAATGCCAAGTTTTGGTGTTTCTTTGAGATATCTTAAAATTCTCTTAATAGCTATTAAATGAGATTCTCTAGGATCAGCCTGAAATCTAGCACAAAGACAAGTAGCAAACATTATATCTGGCCTATTAGCTGTAATATATAAAAGTGAGTCAACCATGCCTTTATAGCTTGAAATATCCACAGACTTTTCAGTAGTGTTTACTTTAAGTTTAGTTGCAGTGACCATGAGAGTTTTTGTAGATGTGCAATCCATTAAGTCAAACTTCTTTAAAAGATCATAAATATATTTGGTTTGACTAATGAATATTTCATCACTAACTTGATTAACTCGTAAACCAAGAAATTAAGTTAGTTCTCCCATCATGCTCATTTCATATTTACTTTGCATTATGTTAGTCCCTAACAATGCAACAAGAATTACAGAGGGGGGGGGGGTTGAATGTAATTCTGACTACTTAATCCGATTAATGAAAAATGGTTCTTTTTTAATAATATACAAGTGTTTGATTTGCAAATTGCGGAATATAGAATTAGATTAATCAAAGCACAAGTAATAAAAACACAGGTCTTTAAAACTTTCTGGTGGATTTGAATGTATCCACCAGATATATGTATATGTATATATATATCAAGAGAACCCTGTGAAGCTTGAATAGCTCACAGCTGCTTACAAATATGAACAACTAAACTTACAGAGAAATGCTATAGGATACAGCTTACAGTTTTTTCTCTGAGAATGTATTTGCTTAGTCTTCGTATCGTTCTACTTGCTACTCTTGGTTTATATATAACCAAGATTATATAGTAATAAGACAAGATAATAAAACAAAACCTATCAAGTTTAATACCATGCTGCTTCACTACTCGATTTCAACATCTTTGAATATCTTCATAATAGCATGGAAATGGTAATGCTTCTTTGTTCTCAAAAACCCAGTTGAATAGGCTGCTACATTCCTTTTTCAAACACTCGACGCATGTGACTGTGTTGTCACTGTCAACAGATGTTTGAATTGATCATCCATCGGGTACATGCTTATTATCCGTCGGGTAGCCTTGTTGATAATTCGTCGGGTAACCTTGTTGATCATCCGCCGGGTAGCCATTTATCAGTTGACTCCATTTCATTTGTGCAGAATTACAAGACATCATTTATTTACATTAAATCAACCTATTCTGCACATCTATTAGCAGTCTACATGATTCATAAGCTACTACAGAATCTATACAAAGTTGTTTGCAGAAATGTGCTACATGACTTATTATTACATAAGCTTCTCACTCGATGGATGTCAAACCATTATCCGTCGGGACTGTATTGAGTCATCCGTCGGGACTATATCTGATCATTCGTCGAGTGCTACATTTTTCACTAAGTTAAATTGATAGGGATAAATAAGTCCTGATTTTATAATTAATGGGCTGCTAGGCCCAATAATAAGATGTATAATATTCAGACCAGAAAGGTTAAGCCTGATGGACCAGATCAGGCCTGGTGGAATAAAAAAGGCCCAAAAGCCCTGATTATTAATTAATTTCGTAATTAATTAATAAGGGAAAAATTAGCTATTGAGAAGAGTCCCGATAAGGATATAAATCCTTATAGATTAGCCTCAAGGGGACCTAAAAGGATAAGGAATCAGCTTCCTACTTCCTAGGACTCCTAAGTCTATCCTAATTCAGAGGCTTGTCCACCAAGTCTCCTACACCAAGTCCAATTCAAGGACTCCCAACATCTATATAAGGGGCCTCACCCCACAAATCAGAACTACGTTTTTTGACTTGATCCTTGGCAATCAGTAAGGTACGTAGGCATCTTGTTAAGGCAGATTGAGTCACGAAACACAAGAGCAGTCAAATCGAGCCTCAAAGCTCACGTTCCTTAGTATTAAATACAGCAATTATATATATTAGTTTTTAATCCATAACATTTGGCGCCGTCTGTGGGAAAAACAACAACCATGGCGAGAACACGGAGAACAATTGGAGCTCTAGAGGAAGGAACACCATCAGAGACAACCCAGGTGATTTCATCAACCGTGGAGGTTCCTCCCCATTCAACTTATGCATCTACTCAGGGGGAAGCCCAGACAGGGGCAACTCAACCTCAGCCACAAGGGACAACTCCCCCGACTATTCAAGGTACGAATCCTCAAGTTCAACAAGTACATATACCTGTGAATTCTCGACCCGTCGGGTATGAATATTCAACTGTTGTTACTACTAACCCCCCTTATGGGATGCCCCTTCACCCTGAGGTTGGAGGAAGCGGATATGCTGGGCGAAGTGAAGCACGAGGGCGGTCGCCCCCCTATATACGAGGTTTGGGTCCTATTCCTGAGGATCGGGAATTTTCTGGTCCTTACACTGAGAGAGACTCCGAATCTTCGGATGATGAAGTGGCCCCGAGAAGGAGGCGTCCTGGAAAAGAGCCAATGGCCGATGGAAGGCAACGCCCCCAAAGCACCCCAGGGGCGAATCCCCAAGAAGTGCAGGAAAGGATCAGGGCTCATGAGGCTGAAATCCAAAGGCTGAGGCGTGATTTGGAGGCTCACCAGGCCACCAGACCCCAGATACCTCCTAGGGGGAGAAATCCTCCTCCTGTCATAGACCTGGATGGTCTGATAAGAAGAAGGGCTGTTGTCCCAAGAACTGATCCAAGCAATCTCCTTCCCCTTGGAGATCCTGATGATCCAACTCCACCCTTCACAGAAGAGATAATGAATGCCCATATCTCGAGGAAATTTAAGATGCCCACTATCAAAGCCTATGATGGCACGGGAGATCCCGCTAATCATGTTAGGACATTCTCTAATGCACTGCTGCTGCAAACCCGTGAATGATGCTATAAAGTGTCGGGCCTTCCCTCAAACCCTGTCGGGTATGGCTCAAAGATGGTACAGTCGCCTGCCCCCAAATTCTATTGGATCGTTCAGAGAATTAAGTCAAGCTTTTATTAAGCAATTCATCAGTGGAAGAGTCCATGAGAAAAGTTCAGCATCTCTTATGAGTCTTGTGCAGGGAGCTAAGGAATCCTTAAGAGATTACCTGAATCGTTTTACAAAGGAGGCTTTAAAAGTCCCAGACCTTGATGATAAGGTAGCCATGATAGCACTGCAACAAGGAACTAGGGATGAGTTTTTCAAGATGTCTTTGGCCAAACGACCCCCTGAGAGCATGTTGCAGCTCCAAGAGAGGGCAGGGAAGTATATCAAGGTTGAAGAAAGTATGAGGAAGACCGTAGTAAGTAATGAGCCCACTGGAGGCAAGAAACGAAAAACTGATTTGGAGTATATCGCTAAGGACAAATATCCTAGAACCGAACAAAACCCTGATTCAACCCCCAAGAAGGGAGGACCTGGGCAAAAGTTCACTGAATACGCTAAGCTGAATGCTCCCAGAAGTCAGATTTTGATGGAGATTGAGAAAGACAGAGATATTCGCTGGCCTAAGCCCTTGAAGGCTGATCCCGCCAAGCTAGATAAGGGCAAGTATTGCAGATTTCACAAAGATGTTGGCCATGACACCGATGAGTGTAGGCAGTTGAAAGATGAAATTGAGTTTTTGATTCGAAAAGGAAGATTGAACAAGTATACTGGAGATGGAGGAGACAAAAATAATAATGGAAGGAAGAACTTTGAAGATCGTAGGAGGGACCAAGATGATCAGGGGCGGAATCCCCAACCTAGAGGACCAGTTATAAACACCATTTATGGAGGGCCGAGACCTCGAGGGCCTGTGATAAACACGATCTTTGGAGGTCCAACTGCTGCTGGATTGTCCAAAAATTCCAGAAAGGCATATACTAGAGAGGTTATGCATATTGTTGGAGAAGCCCCGAAGAGGGCCAGGATAGAAGTAACATTGGCTTTTGATGATTCCGACCTAGAGGGTGTGAAGTTTCCCCATGACGACCCGCTGGTCATAACGCCGATAATAGGAAATAGCCCGGTTAAGAGGGTCCTTGTGGATAATGGTGCTTCTGTGGATATCTTGCTCCACGACACCTTTCTAAGGATGGGGTATAACGACTCCCAGTTGACACCAACCGACATGCCGATATACGGATTTGCTGGAGTAGAATGTCCTGTGGAAGGGATAATTAAATTGCCAACCACCATAGGTACGGAGCCAAGGCAAGCAACGCAGATGCTGGATTTCGTGGTGGTAAAGGCTAGTTCAACTTATAATGCTATCATGGGGAGAACAGGGATACATGCCTTCAAGGCAGTCCCCTCTTCCTATCATTCAGTCATGAAGTTTCCCACCCGAAACGGGATTGGAGAAGAGAGAGGAGATCAAAAAATGGCTAGAAGCTGTTATGTGGCCTCTTTGAGGGCAGATGGAGTCGGGGGGCAGGTTCTTCCTATTGAAGATATGGATGTTCGAGAAAATGATGAGAATAGAGGAAGGCCAGCAGAAGAATTGGTTTCGGTTCCTTTAGATCCCAAGAATCCTGAGAGGATGACTTTCATTGGAGCCACATTAGAGGAGCCCCTTAGAGGGAAATTAGTGAAATTTTTGCAAGAAAATAGTGATGTGTTTGCATGGTCAGCAGCTGATATGCCAGGCATAGACCCGGAGTTAATTACTCACAAGCTAAACGTGGATCCAAGCCGGAAGACAGTGAAACAAAAGAAAAGAAATTTTGCCCCGGAAAGACAAGATGCTATAAAGCAGGAAGTGAAAAAGCTCTTAGAGGCTGGTTTCATTGAGGAGATTCAATTTTCGGAGTGGTTAGCAAACCCTGTAATGGTGAAGAAGGCTAATGGAAAGTGGAGGATGTGTATAGACTTCACCGATCTGAATGATGCATGCCCCAAAGACTATTTTCCGCTGCCTAGAATTGATACCTTGATTGATGCCACCGCTGGACATGAGATGCTGAGTTTCATGGATGGGTTTAGCGGATACAACCAGATCAAAATGCATAAGGATGACATTCCAAAGGTATCATTTATCACTGACTTTGGTGTTTATTGTTATCTTGTTATGGCGTTTGGTCTCAAGAATGCAGGAGCCACCTATCAAAGGTTGGTGAATAGAATTTTTAAGGATTTTATTGGTAAGACTATGGAAGTCTATGTTGATGACATGTTAGTCAAGAGTCTAGTAAAGACTGATCATATAGCCCATTTAAGGGAAGCTTTTGAGGTCCTGAGGTACCACAAGATGATGTTGAATCCTACGAAGTGTGCTTTCGGAGTAGGATCTGGAAAATTCTTGGGATTGATGGTCTCAAAGAGGGGAATTGAGGCTAACCCGAATAAGATAAAGGCAATCCTGGACATGGAACCACCAAAAACTGTTAAGGATGTTCAGAAGCTTACAGGAAGGGTTGCTGCGTTAGGTCGATTCATCTCCAAGTCAGGAGACAAGTGCTTGTCATTTTTCAAGTCACTAAAGAACATCAAAGACTTCGTATGGAGTGAGGAGAATCAGAAGGCATTTGAAGAGTTAAAGAAGTATATGGGCCAGGCCCCGTTGTTGGCCAAGCCAGTTCTGAATGAAGTTTTATTCTTGTACTTGGCTGTTTCAGAGAGCGCCTTGAGCGCGATGTTGGTTAAGGAGGAACTGAAAGTCCAGAAACCCGTATACTATGTCAGCAAAATTTTGCATGGTGCTGAGTTGAATTATTCAGCCATTGAGAAATTCGCTTTAGTCTTGGTAATGGCTTCAAGAAAGCTGCGTCCTTATTTTCAAGCTCACCAAATTGAAGTGCTAACAAATCAGCCACTGAGAAATATCATTCACAGTCCCAAGGCAAGTGGGAGACTGATTAAGTGGGCAATAGAGTTGGGAGAGTTCGATCTCAAGTATAAGCCACGTACGGCCATAATAGCCCAGGCACTAGCTGACTTCGTGGTGGAATGTACCATACCCAACCAAGAAGTCGGGGGGCAGGAAGATACCATACCTCAAGACAAGAGAGTCGACAATGGGGACAGGGAGAAGAATGACAAGGAGAAAGAATATTGGGTTCTCTATTTTGATGGAGCATCAAAAACAAATTCCAGTGGTGCAGGGTTGGTTTTGCAAAGCCCTGATGGGTTCTTAATTGAGTATGCTATGAAGTTAGATTTTCCAACCACAAACAATGAGGCATAGTATGAAGCCCTGATAGCTGGCCTTGGTCTAGCTGGGACACTTAGAGTCAAAAACTTAAAGGTCCGTGGAGACTCGAAGCTGATCATATCCCAGGTAAAGGGAGAATTTGAGGCAAGGGATGATACGATGGCTAAGTATGTCCGCCTAGTAAGGGCTGTGATGACCCAATTTAATGAATGCCATGTTGAACACATTCCAAGGGAAGAAAATGTTAAGGCAGATGCGCTATCAAAGTTCGCTTCGTCTGAGATTGAAGAAAGTTCAGGAAGTGTGTACTTCCGTGTTTTGAAGACACGGAGCATAGATGTTAAGCTAGTGGCTCCCATAGGCTTGGGGACGTCATGGATTGATCCCATCAAGGCTCACATTCAGACCGGTTGGTTGCCAAGTGATGCAACTGAAGCACGAAAGTTAACTGTTCGGGCACTAAGATACTCTTTGATAGATGGGATTCTTTACAAAAGATCTTTCGTGGTTCCCTACTTGAGGTGTCTCAGGCCCGATGAGGCACGCTTGGCTCTTGAAGAAGTGCATGAAGGTATTTGTGGACAACACTTGGGGGGCAGGGCCTTGGCTCATAAGATAACTCGTTTAGGCTTCTATTGGCCAGAAATGATGGCTGATGCCAAAGAATATGTAAAGAAGTGTGACCGCTGTCAGAAGCATGCACCAATTGTTAGACAACCCCCTGAGATGCTGACCTCTATCAACTCGCCTATTCCCTTTGCCATGTGGGGGATGGATATTCTAGGGCCTTTTCCTATGGCCACGGCACAAAGGAAATTTCTGATTGTAGCCATTGATTATTTCACCAAGTGGATCGAAGCCAAACCCTTGGCCAAAATCACTACTAAGCAGGTTGCACAATTCCTGTGGGAAAATATTATGTGCCGATATGGAATTCCCCGTATCCTTGTCACTGACAATGGAACACAATTCAACAATGAGGAATTCAAGAAGTATTGTGAAGAAAATGAAATTGAGTTACGATTCACCTCTGTGGCTCACCCGCAAGCCAATGGACAAGCAGAGGTAGCAAATCGGATAATCCTGGATGGACTAAAGAAGAGGATCGAGAAGTCAAGAAATAATTGGGTAGATGAGATACTTCCAATATTATGGGCCTACAGGACTACTTGTAGAGTCACGACAGATGCAACTCCTTTCATGTTGGCATATGGGGCGGAAGCAGTAGTTCCCGTGGAGATATCACATTCCTCTCCAAGGATTCAGGCTTTCGATGAGAAAGAAAATGAGGAAGGGCAGAGATTAGCCCTGGATTTAATTGATGAAGTGTGAGATAAAGCACATGCAAAGATAGTAGAATATCAAAAAAAAGCTTCATTCTACTACAACCTAAGGGTTAAAGAAAGGTTTTTTAAACAAGGCGATCTAATCTTGAGGAAGATAGAAGCATCTGGTGTAGGACAAAAAGGGAAGCTTGCCCCGAATTGGGAAGGGCCGTACAGAGTCAAGAGTGTTCAAGGTAGAGGAACCTACAAGCTAGAGACTATGGATGGTTTTGAAGTCCTGAGAACTTGGCATGCACAAAACCTGAAGGTTTACTATGTGTAGGGAAGCCGGATACGATTCTCACTCGTCAGGATGGCGAGTAGGTTGAAAAGCACCTTGAAGCTTTGCTTGCTTAGGATTTATATGTTTTAGTTTTATTACGAAGTTTATTAAGACTTGTGTAAGGGACGAATCCCAGACAATTTTATGAAATTCATGAGTTCTTCAAAGTATGTTTGTGGCCTAACAAATAAAAATCAAATGCATGGATGCAAGCATAAAAGGTGATAAATGAAATAGATCTGATAGATGTTACAAAAGTTTGATAAATAAAGTCTCGAAAAAAAAAAAAAAAAACAAGCCACGCAGGGCTGAAAAAGCTCTAAGGAGCTGAAGTACCCTCGGCATCCATATCATCGTCCTCTCCACTCTCGCTGGATGTCTCTGTCGTCTCGGAGGAGGAGGAAGAGCTGTCGTCCTCAGCAGGTCTGGAAGAAGACTCGGGAGGAGGAAGGAGTGGATCCTGAGGAACATGGTCCGAGACAACTACTCGGGTACGAAACCTCTGTAGCAAAGCCTCGTCATCAGGGCAGATATAGTCCGCCGGGTTAATATCAGGACAAGCCTCGTTCACGGTCCCAAGGGCCGTGTCCCAACCAGTCCTAAAAAACCCAGGAAAGACGGAATCATCCCTAATCCTCATGGATTGGGCAAACTCCTCCGAGTCCAGATAGTTGTCTATAGCTTTATCCTTCTCCGCCCGAAGTACCACCAGCTCGGCGTTAGACTCTCCGAGTTCTTCCTCCTTGCGCTTGAGCTTCTTCTCCAGGGTAGCGTACTTCTTCTGTTGCCTCCTGAGGGCATTATCGGCCTTATCAGAAGCCCGCTTCCATGATTCGGCTTGCCTCACAGCGCCTTGAAAATAGGCGTTAGACTGAAACAAAGCAATTAATAAAGTATAAGGCAAGAAAATGCTACAAGAACGAAAAATAAGTTCAAAAAAGAGAAGGCATACCGAAGCCAGAGACTGAGCTCCCATGAGCTTGATCCTCTCAAGATCAGGGGTGGCCACCACATCAGTAAAATCCTTGGGGGTCACGCTATGGTAAGACCAATCCCAAGCATGTTTCGTGGAACCAACTACGGTGTCCCCTCGGCGGAATCCCCAGAGAGGCTGAAAGGCGCCTGTGGCAGCAGCAGTAGGGGCAGCAGCAGTGATAGGAGTACCATGGCCTCCAGCTCCTTCAGTTGAGGCCTCCCCTATAGGCTCTTTGTGCTTCTTCAAAAAGATAGGCTCCGTGGCCTTTCCCCGGGTGTCTAGGCCTGCGAGCCGAGCTTTCTTCATCCTAGCTGTTTCCTCAACCAAAGGAACATTGTCCTCGTTAATCTCCTTAGCAGCTGAAACAAAGCAAAGGACAAAATAAGTGAAGTTAATAATGCATGAAATGAAGTAAAATTGAGAAGGGAAGAAAAATACCCTGTTGAGAAACAGAGGATAGTCCCACATGAATCAGGGAAAACTCCTCTAAGAGAGTCCAGCTGGTGGTCGAGCCATCATCCTGAGTAAGCCCATTATAAATAATAGTTTCTTCAGGAGTTAAGTGAATGGATTTGAGGCTACCATCACTGACCTTCCCAAAAGAAGATCGAAAAAGTGTGCCCCAGTCACCATTCTCCCAACGTAACCCGACGAAACTATTCCTCCAATTTTGATTATTATCAGGAATAGAGGCACTGTTAAAGATATGTTTGCTTTTGGGCCTTTGCTTGACATAGACCCAGCCGCAGATATTGGAAGAACTATTGTAACACTGAAAGACTTTCCTAAAAACAGCTACAGAAAGAGGAAAGCCCTCCCTAAGACAGCAGACCATAAAACATAGAATGTTCCTCCAGGCGTTTGGAGGAAGCTGACACGGGTTGATTTGTAAATCAGCCAAAAGATGAGGAATAAAGGGGTGAAAAGGAAACCTAAGCCCAGCATTAAGGGCATCTGTGTAAATGAAAAGAGTATCGGGTCTCCAGTGGCAAGTACGATCACCACCAGAGACTGGAACTAATCTAAGAGGAGGAAGGACGTTATAACGAGTATTTAGTTTATTGAAGTCTATGTTGTGCCAAGTATTACAATGATTAAAAGAGTCGAGATGTGCAGTGGAGGGATATTCATCCCCCCTAGTGTTAATCATATCAATTAAAGACATATATGAAGAGCGGATCTCGATATCCTTACCTCGTTTTGAAGCGAAGGCTATCTTGGCCGCCCTCTCGGAACTCTTGTCAGCTATTTTAGTAAAGACTGGAAAAGACTTGGAAGGCTAAAGGAGGGGATTTGAGAGAGGAGGAGTTTAGAAATTTCTAGGATGATTGAAGAAATGAGATGAGAAGGTGTGAGGATTCCACTCTCCCATCCCACTCTTATATAGTCACAAAGAAGGCTAGTTGGGCCTAGAAAAGCCCATTTGGGCCCAAGAAAAGAATGTTCTGGAAGGATCCAGAAACGAAATTTAAATTAAATAGATATTTACGGAAATTTCTGGAAGAATCCAAAGAGAGCCATAGAAGTTCTGGAAAGTCAGAAATTTGAGCCAAAACCCGGCTAAAAGCATTGGGCCTGAATTTGAGCCCAAAATGTCAGCCCAAATTAAATTGAAAAGCCCAGAACTAGGGCCCAATTAAAAGGCCTGTGGAAAAGATGGTCAATAAGAAACGAGCCCAGAAAAGGGCCTATATAATTAAAAGTGGGAGGCCCAGGATAAGGCCCACTATATTTAAAAAAAAAAAAAGAAGAAGAAGAAAAGGTTTATTTCGATCAGGATTTGGACCTATTCGACCAGGAAGTGTACAGAAATCCAGAACGAAACTCTTGAGATCGAAATTGCTTCGATCAGGGCTTAGAAGAAGGGTTAATTCGGTCAGAAAACAAGAATCCTGACCGAAAGCGGAGAAAATCCTATTCGAAAAAAAAAAAAGAGGGGAGGTGAAAATCCTGGCCGAAATTCGACCAGGACCTCTGCTCGAATATTCCTGCTCGAAAATCCTTCGACCAGGGCTGATAGAAGGTTAATTCGACCAGGATCCTGGTCGAATGGATTCCTGGTCGAAAATTGCATAAAAAAAAAATCCAGAAAAATAAGGAAATTCCTTAAAATAATTTCTGAAAAATGTTAATATTTTCAGAAATAAGGAATAAATCCAGAAAATTAAAGGATAAATCCCAGAAATTAAGGGAAAAATCCAGAAATTAAGGATAAATCCCAGAAAATTAGGGAAAAATCCAGAAATTAGGGAAAAATCCCAGAAATTAGGGAAAAAATCCAGAAATTAAGGATAAATCCCAGAAAATTAGGGAAAAAATCCAGAAATTAGGGAAAAATCCCAGAAATTAGGGAAAAAATCCAGAAATTAAGGATAAATCCCAGAAAATTAGGGAAAAATCCAGAAATTAGGGAAAAATCCCAGAAAATTAAGGAAAAAATCCAGAAATTAAGGATAAATCCCAGAAAATTAGGGAAAAAATCCCAGAAAATTAGGAAAAATTCCAGAAAATTGGGGAAAAATTCCTGGAAATTAAGGAAGATTCATTGTAAATGTGTAGGTCGCTCCACACTTTACGCAAAACGAAACCCTATAAGGGAACGAATAGATTTAACTTCCGCGAAACCTAATCAATGTTTCCCAAAAGTTGGGGGGCAAATGATAGGGATAAATAAGTCCTGATTTTATAATTAATGGGCTGCTAGGCCCAATAATAAGATGTATAATATTCAGACCAGAAAGGTTAAGCCTGATGGACCAGATCAGGCCTGGTGGAATAAAAAAGGCCCAAAAGCCCTGATTATTAATTAATTTCGTAATTAATTAATAAGGGAAAAATCAGCTATTGAGAAGAGTCCCGATAAGGATATAAATCCTTATAGATTAGCCTCAAGGGGACCTAAAAGGATAAGGAATCAGCTTCCTACTTCCTAGGACTCCTAAGTCTATCCTAATTCAGAGGCTTGTCCACCAAGTCTCCTATACCAAGTCCAATTCAAGGACTCCCAACATCTATATAAGGGGCCTCACCCCACAAATCAGAACTACGTTTTTTGACTTGATCCTTGGCAATCAGCAAGGTACGTAGGCATCTTGTTAAGGCAGATTGAGTCACGAAACACAAGAGCAGTCAAATCGAGCCTCAAAGCTCACGTTCCTTAGTATTAAATACAGCAATTATATATATTAGTTTTTAATCCATAACATAAATCTACTAAGGTGTTTTGTTAATGAAATCATCAAGTTCACAATATATTCACAACAATCTCCCCCAATTTATGCCTACTAGAATTGTAGTCATAAATTAAGAGAAACTTGATGATAACAAAACACCCTAAAAATACAAATTTAAATGGTAGTAGATAAAACTGTAAAGTGTTGCAAAATTTACTGAAAAATTTACAAGACAAAGTGTACAAAGATTTGCTCACAGTCCTTTTCAAGGTGCTCCTCTAGCCTGAGCAGATTGTTCTATTTCCTTGATGATCTGGATCTCTTTCCAAGCTTTCTGTTGTTTTCTTCTATCTGATATTGGAGCTGTTTGTGGAATTCAAGTTCATCAGATTCTGAGAGATCTAGCATTCCTTGCATTTCCAGAAGAGTCTCATTGCTAGAGATGTTCAACTGGTCCTCTAATCTGAAGAATTTTCCAACTCCCTTATCATCCATGAATTCTATCAACCAGTAGGGCCTTAGATGCACTCTACTCCCTGTGTAAAGAATAGTTAAAGTCTTTGGGAGTGCATCTTTGGCTGTAATACTCCTCAGTTCTTTAATCTTCTTTAGAACTAATCTTCTAGCTGTCACATTGAATCCAAAGTTCTTTTTGAAGGATGAATAAAATTTTATCAGTACATATTGGCTCTCTTGAAGAATCATGTGAAGTGGCCATTGTATCTCTTTTCCTCCCTTGTACTTGAATACTAACCTTTCAGGTAGATTCCTGTAAGCATCAATCCCTCTAACTTCTTCCAGTTCATTTAGATAGAGGTCTAGATCAGAGAATTCCTTGATGTCACAGATGTACATGATATCTCCCTTGTTGACCTTGGTTTGAGCTTTGGTTAGGGACTTGGATCTGAGAGTTGAGGGCTTCACTTTCTTGACTGCTCTGGTTTTTGTCTTCTTTGGCTTCATGAAATGAGGTAGATTGAGTTCAAGAATTGGTAGACTATCCCAGTCTATTGGCTCATCCTTTGGAATGATAGGTTCACCATGGAAATTCTTGGATGGATCTATCTTGAATTCTCCATGTGCCACATAGGGCATGGATGTTTGAGTTATTGTAGAAGTAGACTCTTTGGGAAAGTATCCTTCCATCTCCTCATCACTGAAATCCAATTTTCTCTTGATTCTTTGCTTGTATCTTGGCTTCTTTGTCTGTGGATGTTCATTTTGCACTATTTGATCTTGAGATTTAGCAATTACAGATGGTTGTGCAGAAATTTGTTGTGTGAGTTTCACAGCTTGCAGCTTGGCTAATATAGCAGCTTGCTCCTTCTTTTGTTTGAGCTTTTTAGTATCTAGAGCAGCTTTCTTCTTTTCTTGCTTCAATCTTGCCTTTTCTTCCCTTTTTGCTTCAACAAAATGAGGGTGTCCAGCCACCACACAAATTTCCTTACCATTTCTGAAAATCTTGGCAATTATTCTTTTTAGAACTGAATTTGCAGGATCCTTGTAGAATGCTATAGACCTGGCCAACAACTTATTCTCATCAGGCTTTGGTGTCTCATACACTGTGTCCAAAGGATTCTTTAGTAAAGATTTTGGATAGTTCACCTTTGTCTTCATGATTAGATCTGCCTTTGGAGATTTGATGCAGGATGTCTGGCCTCTTTCCAGATTGTTCATGCTCATATCATTCACAGAAATTTGCCTCATTTGAGAATGATGAATGGCTGATTTTTCTTGCTCTTTTGCTAGACCAAACCTCTTTTGAATATCCTCATCAATTTTCTCCCAGTTTATTGGACTAAACTGCTTCTTCTCAGCTGCTCTTAAAGTGGCTGCTGCTTCATTGATCAGGTTAATACTATTCTTAGCTGGTGGCTTTGTGAAAGTAATTGTAGGCACAATTACTTTGCTAACTTGAATGTTGAGCTGTTTCTCCCCCTCACTTGAGCCTTTCTCCCCCTTTTTGTTATCATCAAGTTGTATGGGAGGGAGTTGAGCAGCCACCAACTGCTGGAGTATAGCAGTCTGAGTTTCTTGATTGGTAAGTATCTTGGCCATTGACTTCTCTACAGCAAATAATCTTGAGTCCATGGCCTCAACTTTCCTATTGAGATCAGCCTCCTTCCTTAGCTTTTGAACTATTTCATTCATGGTGGTTGCAGGAAGTCTAACATCCAACCTTTCTATGACATCTTATTTTACTTCAGAAATTTCTTGCTTGATTTCATCCAGACTCTGACTGTGTTAGATAGCTTGAATTTTATGTAGCTGGAGTGCTTCAAGGTGTGCTGTAAGTAGCTTCTTTGTGCTGGCATTAGAAGATGCCTGAATGGCTGTTTGGGTGTCATGAATTAGCTTGAATAGTGTTGATTGGAGATGTGAGTAGGAACATTCTTTTGTTAGCATCCAGGCAGGAACATCTACATCTCTCCCTATGCTCATGCTATCTTCCTCATCATCCCCACCAGCATCCCCAAAAGAATTTTCACCCAGTTCAAAATCACTGCCAATGGTAGAAGGCATAGCAGTGATTGCATCCTTTGCTCTCTGTAAAGATTGTGTAGTATGCACCAAGTTTAGTATTCTTTCAGCCTCCTCATTGCCCTGTACAGCTAGAGTTTGGTAAGCTGTAACAGGGTGAGTAAATATCTCAGTATCTAGGGAAATAGAATCTATAATAGCTTGATATTCTTGCTGAAATAGCCTTTTCCTTTCTGCATCATTGACATTCATTGACTCACTTGCAATTGTTTTCATCCTTATCACTCCTATACCTGCATTTCTCTCATGATCTCTCTTTTTTTGCATCAAGGTCTCACCATAGCTCCCCACCCTCACACCCTCACCATATAAGGTGGGACTCCTCACACTCACTTTTTTCAGTCCCGAAGAAATGGACTGTATTGGATTTCTCTTTTTCTCTTCTTTTTCCTGGGAGCAACCCAGACTCTCACTCATGTCACTACCTTCCCTCAATCCTAACAGTGATTGCATAATTACTAAGTCATCTGCACTTGTGACTATAGTTGAACTTTGAAGTTGTGCAGAGACACCCGACGGATGAGAAATATCCATCGGCGTAGTAATTTGACTATCCGACGGATGACTGCTATTAGGCACATCCGTCGGGATACAATCACTACTCGATGGATGAACAATATCCATCGACTGAGTAGAAATGAATGAGTTTGGAGTGGAAACTATTGTGGACTCTGTGCAGATTGATGAAAATTTTGGCACAGATGTCTCAATAGTCTCAGAACGAAATGGCAAGTGAGCCACCAAATCATCTAGAAGATGATGCTCACTTGCATGGATTTTTGGCTTCTCCAACAGAGTTAAAGATGGAGAATATGGTTGTGATGTTTGAATAATGTCAACATTCAAAGATTATGTGGGAGAATTTGGTGTTTGAGGTGTTTCAATTTGTACAGATTTTGGTTGTGACTCCATATTTGTTGAAGCCACATCAATTTGACTTTGAGATGGTACAGTGACTAGGTCTTTAGCTCTAGTTTGCACTGTGTGTGTACCCTGTGCATCCCCAAGGGTTTTGGATTTCTTCTTTCTTATGTAGGTTTGTGGTGAACTTGTGTCCCTACCCCTCTTGGCCTGTGCTCTTGGCTGAGAGCTTGTTTCAATGGTAACATCCTTTTGGGAGGATGAAACTAGTAATGAGCTAATGTCCTTATTAAGCACTGCAGTTTGTTGAGAAACTGCAGTGTGGCTAGGCTGGGAAACACTCACCTCTCCAACTTTATCCTTAGGACTTCTTTGATTTTCACCCTTTCCCTCACCAGTTTTTCCCACCTTCACACTCCCCTCTTTGTGTTTAGTGGATTTTACAACTGGCATCTTTTGAGAGACACCAAAGGGGATTTCTTTGTCTTTGGTTTTGAAACTTTGGATTTGGTAGCTTGGGTAGGCATCTGTCTGGTCATTGACACATATGCCACTGCTACACTAGAAGGCAAAGAAATTGTTTAGGTTGGAAGAGTAGAGACAGTTGAGATTACCTCACTTACGTGAGGTGCCTCCGTTACTGGAAAGTAGAAGAGTGGCACCTCTTTGTGGTGGTTTGCTCTGTTTAAATCTGCAATAATTCTTCTTTCTTGAACCCAACAATCTAACTTATTGGTTGGGTTCTCAAGCACAATGTCCTCAGAGAGGTGGTAAGCAAGCATCATGAAAAATCTAGCATAATAAACATTCTTACCCCTCTTATTAAGCTCCCCTAACTTAAACCCCAACTCAAATAAGACTAGATCACTAAAGTTGAAGAATTTATCAGTTACTAGCATGTAAAGCATATTGAGCATGGAGATATTAACTGAATCAAAATTGCTAATTTTACCAGAAAATACTTTAGTAACTACATCACACAGATAACTTCATTCCTTCCTAAGACCCAACCTCCTAATTTCACTTAATTTAGAAGTAGAGAGTGCATAACCCATGGAATTAAGCATATTAACAATGTCAGTGTCTGTGTGTGGAGAAGTTACAGTATTATCAGGAAACTTGAAGCATGCTTTATCAATATTACTATTAACACATAATTCCTTACCTTTAATCGTGAAAGTGATGGTCTTGTCGGTTGAGTTGTACACTGCAGTTTTCCACATTTCTTCAACAACCTCACAGTAAATGGTGGGTGATTCCAGCATGGCATAGTTGAGTTTGCAGTTCTTCACAAAATCCATCATTTTGTGGTAGTCACCAGATTGTTGAATCCCCTTGTTTACTAGAGCCGTGAAATTGTTCTTCTCACAGATAAAACCAATTTGAGACATGATTTTGACGACTGGTGCCATTGTTAGAGAGTAAGAACTTGCAGAGAGAGAGAGAGAGTAATTGCTTTTGAGAAAGAGAGAAGTTAGAGCAGATGAATTGAGAGTGATAAAAGAAAAGAAATGAAAATGAATTTTCCTTTTATACTCTCTCAAAAATAACTGACAAAAATAATAAAGTAAAATAAAGTGACCAATAAAAATTGCCCAAAATAGACGTTTAAAAAAAATAAACTGTAAAAATTCCATCACTTATCCGTCGTGTTATGCTTACAAACTGTAAGTATACTCGATGGATAATGTTCAGAGAATCAACAACTAAGAATGAGACAATTCGACTGATGAGGATAAATCAGTTATCCGTCGAGTTATAAAATATTCCAGAAAAGTAATTGATTTTGTTAACAAATTGTATATCGACGGATGATCAAACTCGATGGATAATGATCATCCATCGAGGTGTAAATTTTGACTTAGCCAAAATTTCATCCAAGACTGAAAAATTAATTAAATTTCTGGCTGCATTATAACTTGCATAGAAAAATAAAATTCAAGAATAATTAAGCATACCTAACTCACTTACCAACCTCGAAAAGGTGGATTCATCCAGTGGCTTGGTAAATATATCTGCAAGCTGTTTTTTCACTTAGAACAAAATGTACTTCCACAGTACCATTCATCACATGTTCCCTTATGAAGTGGTACTTGATGTCTATGTGCTTTGTTCTTGAATACTGTACTGGATTTTCAGTGATGGCAATTGCACTTGTGTTATCACAGAAAATAGAAATTCTTTCCACTTACAGACCATAGTCTAGCAATTGGTTTTTCATCCTTAAAATATGTGCACAACAACTGCCAGCAATAATATATTCAGCTTCAGCTGTAGAATTAGAAACTGAATTTTGCTTTTTACTGAACCAGAACATAAGCTTGTTTCCTAGAAATTGACAGGTTCCTGTTGTACTTTTTCTATCAATTCTGCAACCTGCATAATCTGCATCTGAATAACCACTTAGATCAAAATCAGAATCTCTAGGGTACCAAATGCCAAGTTTTGGTGTTCCCTTGAGATATATGAAAATCCTCTTAATAGCTACTAAGTGAGATTCTCTAGGATCAGCCTGAAATCTAGCACAAAGTCAGGTAGCAAACATTATATTTGGCCTACTAGTTGTTAAGTACAGAAGTGAGCCAACCATGCCCCTATAACTTGAAATATCCACAGACTTTTCAGTAGTGTTTAATTCAAGCTTAGTTGCAGTGGCCATGGGAGTTTTTATAGATGTGAAATCCATTAGATCAAACTTCTTTAAAAGATCATGAATGTATTTAGTTTGACTAATGAATATTCCATCAATAACTTGCTTAACTTGTAAACCAAGAAAGTAAGTCAGTTCTCCCATCATGCTCATTTCATATTTACTTTGCATCAATTTGGCAAACTTTTTTCAAAGTTTTCATCTGTAGAATAAAAAATAATGTCATCTACATAAATTTAAACAAGTATGTTAGAGCTATTAACATTTCTAAAGAATAAAATTTTGTCTACAGTACCTCTAGTGAAGTGATTCTCTAAAAGAAACTTTGACAAAGTGTCATACCAGGCTCTAGGTGCTTGTTTCAATCCATATAGTGCTTTGAAAAGATAGTATACATGATCAGGTAGATTTGGATCTTCAAAACCAGGAGGTTGACTGACATAGACTTCCTCCTCCAAATCTCCATTAAGAAAGGCACTCTTGACATCCATTTGATAGACCTTGAAATTGGCATGGGCTGCATAGGCTAAGAAGATTCTGATGACTTCAAGTCTTGCAACAGGAGCAAATGTTTCATCAAAATCTATTCCTTCTTATTGACAATATCCCTTAGCAACCAATCTAGCTTTGTTCCTAACTACTATGCCATTTTCATCCATCTTGTTTCTGAATACCCATTTGGTGTCTATAGGATTCTTCCCTTTAGGCTTGGGTAACAGCTTCCATACATTGTTCCTTTCAAATTGGTTTAGTTCCTCCTGCATAGCTAAAATCCAATCAGGATCCAACAAAGCTTCTTCTACCTTCTTTGGTTCTTCCTTAGAGAGGAAGCTGCTATATAGAAATTCTTCTTGAGTTGTTCTTCTTGTTTGAACTCTAGAAGATACATGACCAATGATGAGCTCAAAGGGGTGATCCTTTGTCCATTTCCTTTGTTGAGGTAGATTAGCTCTAGATGAAGAGGCCTCAATGTTGCCTTGATGTGTGATTGAGTTTTGATTATTGGAAACTCCCCTTGAGTTTGTGAATCTATGATTTGAGAGAGGGGAACTTTCTGTAAGTAATCTATTCTGACTTTCAGCTTTTTTTGATGACTCGACGGATGGTGAATTTTGAGTTCCGACGAATGAAGCTGATTGTCTTCCGATGGATGATGCAGATCGTCTCTCGACGAATGAAGTATTTAGTAACTCGATGGATGTTGAGTTATTAGCTTCAGTAGTTGTAGATTTTTCTGCACTATCCTTAGTTGTTGTTTCTTGATCACTTTCATCATCATTATCATCACTAACCATCTCCACATTGTCAAATTTGAGGCTCTCATGGTAATCTCCATCTTGCAGTCCTACAATCTTTTTATCATCAAACACAACATGTATTGATTCCATAATAATGTTGGTTCTCAGATTATAGATTCTGTATGCTTTACCAATAACATATCCAACAAAAATTCCTTCATCTGCTTTAGCATCAAACTTCCCATTCTGATCAGTTTGATTTCTCAAAATATAACATTTGCAGCCAAAGACATGAAGAAAATTTAGAGTTGGCTTCTTGTTCTTGAACAATTGGTAGGGAGTCATGCATTTTGCTTGATTAACCAGAGAAATATTTTGAGTGTAGCATGCAGTATTTACATCTTTAGCCCAGAAGTATGTTGGTAACTTTGATACTTCAACAATGTCCTTGAAGCTTCAATAAGTGATCTGTTCTTTCTTTCTACTACTCCATTTTGTTGTGGAGTTCTTGCTGCTGAAAAATCATGCATAATCCCATTCTCTTCACATAATACTCTCATAACAAAATTCTTGAACTCAGTTCCATTGTCACTCCTGATTCTTCTAACTTTAAAATCAGGATGATTATTGACTTGCCTTATGTGATTGATGATGATTTCACTAGCCTCATCTTTAGACTTAAGAAAATATGTCCAAGAGAACTTTGAGAAATCATCTACAATTTCTAGGCAAAATCTTTTCCTTGAGATGGACAACACATTGACTAGTCCAAACAAATCCATGTGTAGCAGTTGCGAAGGTTCTTCAATTGTTGAATCAAGCTTCTTTCTGAATGGTGCTTTAATTTGCTTCCCCTTTTGACAACCATCACACAGTCCATCTTTAGAAAACTCCACTTGAGGAATACCTCTAACCAGTTCTTTCTTTACAAGTTCATTCATGGTCTTGAAGTTTAGATGGGATAGCTTTTTGTGCCATAGCCAACTTTCATCTTGACTTGCTTTACTGAGAAGACAAGTAATAGATTTTGCATTTGATGAGTTGAAGTCAGCTAGGTACACATTTCCTTTTCTCACTCCAGTGAGAACCACTTTGTTGCTCCTCTTATTTGTCACAACACAGGCTTCTGAGTTGAAGGTTACTGAATTGCCTTTATCACAAAGCTGGTTGATACTCAACAAATTGTGCTTGAGACCATCCACTAAGGCAACAACTTCAATGATGATATTATCTTTTGAAATCAAGCCATATCCCACAGTATAAACCTTGCTGTCATCTCTAAAAGTAATACTTGGGCTAACTCTCTTCTTGAACTCTGTGAGCAGGGTAGAATCTCCAGTCATGTGTCTTGAACAACCACTATCCAAGTACCATAGATTCTTTCTGTTTCCCTACACACATCAAAACTAAATCAAGTTGATTTTGGTACCCAAGTTTCTCTGGTCTAGCCTTGTTAGCTTTCTTCTTCTGTTTCTTAGGTTTGATCTCATTTGACTTGGGGATTTCAGATTCATCCTTAGTCATCTGAGTTGGACCTTTGAAACCATTCATTAAAACAGAATTATCATGCACATTTTGATTAACAGGAAATGACATGCTATTTGCAAACATATTATTCCAGTAGGGCATGCTAAATGGCATTTGAGGCATGTTAAATGTAGCATAATAAGGATTAGGTGCAAATGGCATATTAGCAAATTGTGCATTCATATTCTGTGTAGACATAGCATTCAAAGGCATAGAAGGCATATCACACATGTTGGGAAAAGAAGATGGTACAGTTATGGAAGTAGGCATGGAAAGTTTGCAATTAACAGACAGATGATTAACACTACCATACTTAACACAGATTTTTCTAGGAGCATACTTATCAGGTGTGTAGTTTTTATGTTTGTTAATTCCTACTTTCCCATTTCTATTATTTTTCTTTTTAGCCTCTGTTTTAACCTCAATCTTTTATAGTCTGTCATTCAATTGCTTGATGGACAGATGACCAACATTCACTTTCTTCTCCTTCTTCACTTGACTAGATTCTCCTGAAATAAAGTTTATAGAAACTGATCCATATTTTTCATTTAACTTGGCAAGTTTGGCTTTACTCACAGGTTTGCTCACAGCCGACGGATGAGGATTTATGTCACTCCACGGATAACCTTTTTGATTATCCGACGGATGACTCTCATCATCCATCGAGTCCACATCTGTTAGCAATTCTTCAACCAAATTGGATTCTAGCTTCTCTTTATTCTTTTTCCAGGCTGCATCACAGAAAGACTCAATACCTTGAACTTTGGTGATTTGAGCATGAACATCTCTAGATGATTTCCATGCCTTAATCACCTCCTGTTCACGATCAAGCTACTTCTTCAAAATTTCTTCTTTCTTCAAGGACTCAGTTAATTCCTCCTTGGAAATCTTGCATTCTATTCTCAATTTTTTAAATTCAATAAACTGAGACTCTAGCACATCATTTCTCTCACTTAAAAACAAATTGTGTTCTTTGATTTTAGCATTTTCCTTAGTGAGGGACTTAAATGTAACACGCAAATGATATAATTCTGTAGACATGTAATTTATTGCATCATTACACTCAACTTTAGATAAATATGCAAGGTTAGTGGTGATTACCTGATTACTTGAAGAACTTGTCTCTGTTTCATCAGACTTGGCCATTAGGGCTAGATTGACATATCTTACATCTTCATCCTCATCCAAACCATCTGCTGCCCAGTCATTTTCTTGTGTAATAAAAGCTCTTTCCTTTTGTTTGAGCAAGTCAAAGTACTTCTGTTTATAATCCACAGGCTCAAACTTCTTTTTGTTGGAATCTGACTTTCTACACTCACTGGAAAAGTGCCCTGCCAAGCCATATTTGAAACACTTGAATTTTGATTTATCCACCATGTTTCTATTTGGCTTAGCTGCTCCAAAGTTCTTCTTGAACTTGAGCTTGGAAAATCTTCTGGAAAGAAATGCTAGATGTTCATCAATATTATCCATATCATCTTGGCTCAAGGAATCTTTATTTTCTGCTACCAGCCCCTTGCCCTTGTTTTCACAGACCTTTGAAGTAGACTCAACAGCTTCTATCTTCATCTGCTTTTCTTTCTCTAACTCAGCAACCAGTACAATGGACCCTCCTTTCTTTCTCCCTTTCTCCATTCTTTCATCTTGCTCTATTTCATGCTCATAAGTCTTTAGAATGCCATACAGTCTCTCTAGTGTAAACTCCTTGTATTCTTGTGAATTTCTCAAGGAGACTGTCATTGGTTTCCATTCTTTTGGAAGGGATCTCAGGAATTTGAGGTTAGAGTCTTTGGTTTGATAGACTCTTCCATGCAGCTTTAGAGCATTTAGTAGCTTTTGAAATCTACTAAAGATATCAGTGAGAGTTTCACCTTCTTCACAGTGGAAATGCTCATATTGCTGAATTAATAACTGTATCTTGTTTTCTCTAATTGTTCAGTGCCATCACAAATTATTTGAATGGTGTCCTAAACCTCCTTGGCTGTCTTGGAATTGATGATGTTGTCAAACATGTCACCATCAACTCCATTGAACAGAATATTCATGGGCTTCTTGTCTTTCCTGACTTGTTCAATATCAGGATCTGACCATTCATGCCTTGGCTTGGGAACAGATGGCTTATTTTCAGTTGCAGCTCTCATTGGTACATGAGAACCTCTCTCTATGCAATCCACATAGGCCTTATCTTAAGAAAGTAAGTGAAGATGAATCTTTACCTTCCAGTGATGGTAATTATCTTTGTCCAGAAAATGAATCTTGACTCCAACATCCTTCTTGTTCATCTTGCCGTTTGTTGTGATCTTTAAACTCATTGTGCTTCAAGAGCTTGCTCTGATACCAATTGTTAGTCCCTAACAATGCAACAAGAATTACAGAAGGGGGGTTGAATGTAATTCTGGCTACTTTTTCCGATTAATGAAAAATGGTTCTTTCTTAATAATATACAAGTGTTTGATTTGCAAAGTGCGGAATATAGAATTAGATTAATCAAAGCACAAGTAATAAAAATAGAGGTCTTTAAAACTTTCTGGTGGATTTGAATGTATCCAGCATATATATATATATATATATATATATATCAAGAGAACCCTATGAAGCTTGAATAGCTCACAGCTGCTTACAAATATAAACAACTAAACTTACAGAGAAATGCTACAGGATACAGCTTACAATTATTTCTCTGAGAATGTATTTGCTTAGTCTTCGTATCGTTCTACTTGCTACTCTGGGTTTATATATAACCAAGATTACATAGTAATAAGACAAGATAATAAAACAAAACCTATCAAGTTTAATACCATGCTGCTTCACTACTCTATTTCAGCATCTTTGAATATCTTCATAATAGCATGAAAATGGTAATGCTTATTTGTTCTCAAAAACCCAGTTGAATAGGCTGCCACATTCCTTTTGCAAACACTCGACGTATGTGACTGTGTTGTCACTGTCAACAGATGTTTGAATTGATTATCCGTCGGGTACATGCTTGTTATCCGTCGGGTAGCCTTGTTGATCATCCGTCGGGTAGCCTTGTTGATCATCTGTCGGGTAGCCATTTATTAGTTGACTCCATTTCATTTGTGCAGAATTACAAGACATCATTTATTTACATTTAATCAACCTATTCTGCACATCTACTAGCAGTCTACATGATTCATAAGCTACTACAGAATCTATACAAAGTTGTTGGCAGAAATGTGCTACATGACTTATTGTTACATAAGCTTCTCACTCGATGAATGTCAAACCATTATCCGTCGGGACTGTATTGAGTCATCCGTCGGGACTATATCTGATCATCCGTCGAGTGCTACATTTTTCACTAAGTTAAATCTACTAAGGTGTTTTGTTAATGAAATCATCAAGTTCACAAAATATTCCCAACACATCAATATGGCAATTTTTTTGCAAAGTTTTTCATCTGTAAAGCCAAATATAATATCAGCTACATAAATTTGAACAAGTATACTAGAGCCATTAACATTTCTATAGAATAAAGTTTTGTCAACAGTACCTCTTTTGAAATGATTTTCTAAGAGAAACTTTGACAAAATGTCATACCAGGCTCTAGGTGCTTGCTTCAATCCATACAGTGCTTTTAAAAGATAGTAAACATATTCTTGAAAATTGGGGTCTTTAAAACTAGGAGGCTGACTGACATAAACTTCCTCCTCCAAATCTTCATTCACAAATGCACTTTTAACATCCATTTGATAGACTTTGATATTGGCTTGGGCTGTATAGGCTTGAAAAATTCTGATGGCTTCAAGTCTTGCAATAGGAGCAAAGGTCTCATCAAAATCTATTCCATCTTGTTGACAGTAGCCCTTAGCAACCAATCTAGCTTTGTTCCTGACCACTATGGTATTTTCATCCATCTTATTTATGAATACCCACTTGGTGTCAATAGGATTCTTTCCTTTAGGCTTGGGTACCAGCTTCCAAACTTTATTTCTTTTAAATTGGTTTAGCTCCTCCTGCATAGCTAAAACCCAATCATGATCGAACAGAGCTTCTTCTCCCTTTTTAGGTTCTTCCTGAGACCGAAAGCTGTTGTATAGACATTCTTCTTGAGTTGATTTCCTTGTTTGCACTCTTGAAGATACATCACCAAATAATTAATTTAAATGGGTGATCTCTAGTCCATTTTCTCTGTTGTGGTAGAATAACTATAGATGAAGGGGCCTCATTATTTTCTTGATGTGTGACTGAGTTTTGATTAGAAGAAACCCCCTGAGTTTATGGATCTTTGACATGAAGTTCGTGTTTTTTCTGATTTTGTGATCTGTATTGGCTTTTAACTCCTATTGATTGCTCAACGGATGTTGATCTTTGCCTCTTGACGGATGATGCAGATTATCTCTCAACGGATGATGCACTTTGCCTTTCGACGAATATTGGATTATGTGCTTCATTTGTTTTAGATTTTTCTGTATTATCCTTAGATATTATTTCTTGATCACTTTCATCATCACCATCATCAAAAATCAACTCAACATTGTCAAATTTGAGGCTTTCATGGAAATTTCCATCTTGTAGTCCTTCAATCTTTTTATCATCAAACATAACATGTACAGATTCCATAACAATGTTGGTTATGAGATTGTAGACTCTGTATGCTTTTCCAACTGCATATCCAATAAAAATGCCTTCATCTGCTTTGGTATCAAACTTTCCATGCTGATCAGTTTGATTCCTTAAGATATAGCATTTATAGCCAAAGACATGAAAAAAGTTTAATGCTGGCTTCCTATTCTTGAACAACTGGTAGGGTTTCATACACTTTGCTTGATTAACCAAAGAAATATTCTGAGTGTAGCATGCAGTATTTACAGCTTCTGCCCAAAAATATATTGGTAACTTTGTTTCTTCTAGCATTGTTCTTACAGCTTCAATAAAAGACCCGTTCTTCCTTTCCACCACTCCATTTTGTTGTGGGGTTCTTGCTACTGTAAACTCATGCATGTTCCCATTCTCTTCACAAAACAATCTCATCACAGAATTCTTGAACTCAGTTCTATTTTCACTCCTGATTCTTCTAACTTTGAAATCTGGATGATTGTTGACTTGCCTTATGTGATTGATGATGATTTCACTAGCTTTATCTTTGGATTTGAGAAAATATATCCAAGAGAACTTTGAGAAATCATCCATAATTACTAGGCAATATATTTTCTTTGAGATGCACAACACAATGACTGGTCCAAATAAATTCATGGGCAGTAGTTGTAAAGGTTCTTCAATTGTTGAATCAAGCTTCTTTTTGAATGATGCCTTGATCTGCTTTCCTTTTTGACATGCATCACACAGTCCATCCTTTGAGAATTCCACTTGAGGAATGCCTCTTACCAAATCTTTCCTGACTAGTTCCTTCATAGTCTTGAAGTTAAGATGGGACAACTTCTTGTGCCATAGCCCAACTTCTTGTGCCATAGCCCAACTTCTTGTGCCATAGCCAACTTTCATCTTGACTTGCCTTGCTGAAGAGACAAGTGACATATTCTTCATTTGATGAGTTGAAGTCAGCTAGATACACATTTTCTTTTCTCACACCAGTGAGAACCACTTTGTTGCTTTTCTTGTTGGTCACAACACATGTTCCAGAATTGAATGTTACTGAGTTACCCTTGTGTTAGATATATTTGAGTTGTCATGTCTAATATGTTTCATGTTTAGTTTTCAGATCTTAAGAAACATGAAATATCAGTACTTACTGGAATCAGTACTTACTGGAAGTCAGAACTTAAGGTCATATCAGAAATTAAGGTTATGTCAGAACTTAAGTGTGGGAGGACTTACAATTAAGGAAGGAAGCTAATTTACAGGATAGAAGATCGAGACTAAAACAAAAGAAGATGTGCATGGAAAGAGTTAGAAGATAAGAAGACTTGTATAAGATATCTGATTGATATATTTTAGGAGACAAAATTATATTCCATATCAATTAGAAGTTATCTTATAACTGTGTCCTATATAAACACAGAAATAGGTTTACACTATATGTGTTATCATTATCGAGAAGATCATACATTGTAACCTAATAGCTCTTAGTGATATTTGTTCATCACTGAGAGAGAACAGTTCCATTGTAACAAAGTTTATTATATTGAATATATCTGTTTACTGTTACTTGTGTTCGAAATTGATTTGATTGTATTAAACACTGTATTCAATGTAATAACCCCAATTTTTGAGAAATTTTGAAACCCTTATGAATAGTGTTTTTGCTGAACGAGAAAACTTTTCATGCCACGCTATGTAGGGGTTCTGTTATTGATCTTATGGGATATTATTAGTACTCTATGTGGTATATAAGTGTATGTAAAGATCGTCAGAATCCAATTCCGAACACTTTGATTTTTCCCGGAAATCCACAAGATACGGAAAGATTTGAGAAAAAGGTAACAGGATAAAAAGGATTTAAATAAAAGGATTATAGGAGAGGATCATAAAAGGAATATAATATATTGAGAAAGGTTAAGGGAACCTAAGTAATAAGATCCCGGGTATGATCCCTCAAACGATAAACAAAAACGAAAGTTAAGCGAACCGTACAACAGATCAGCGGTCATTAGGCAAACGATTAGGAAGCTAATCAAAGGGATTAATGGGAATGATGTCATCCAACCAATAGAAAGAAGACAAGGAAGGAAGGATGACATCATGTGGATGAGATAAGCATGACATGGGAAGGAGGAGGTGTGGTGGCTTTGTAACCACACAAATCCAAGGGCAAGAAGGTAAATTACTAAATCAAAAACAAAAACCAAATCAACCAACCAAAAAATCAAAACAAGGCAAAACACAAAATTCTCTCTTCTTCTTTCTCCATGGAAGCTCACGGGTCCTTTTCTTAATTTTTGAAGATCCAAGCTCCTCCACTTACTATTTAGCAAGGTAATTATCCTAGCTTCTCCTAGTTAAGTTACATACTTCCTATAAGTTTAAGCTTCTAAATCCAAGCCAATCTTTTTCTATAAATCATCAAAGAAGATGGTGAATAGTGTTTTCAAGAACTAAAATTTGTGTTCTTGAAGTTTTGTTTAGACTAAGCTTGGATAAGGGCTTTAAAGATGATTCCAAGCCATCCCCTTGATTCTCCACTCTCCAAGGAAGGTATAATCTCTTAACCAAGCTTTGTTATTGAAAGTTAAGAGCATAAAATGAGTATTAGAGTTCATGAGAGGCTTGATGATTGTGTATGTAGAGATTAATGGGTTTTGGGTTGTTTTTGAAGTTGTAAATCTTGGTTGTTGATTAATGAACTTAAGTGTAGTTTAAATTCATGATAAAGAATAGTATAAATGGTTAATGTGGATTTGTTGGGATTGTTATGATGTGATAAGGATGGATGTTTGTTGTATGATGGATTTGAGGTTGGATTTGGGGTTGATTTGGAATGGGTTTGAATGGTTTAAAAATATTGGAAATCGCGTAAACATAGCCGTCGTAACGTCCGATTTTCTTTGGACTGTTTTTGTGCATAGCATTAGGACCCGAGAACCCCCTGCTAGATTATGACCACTGCCATGTTTAGATAGCTCATGTTACGAGCTTCGTTTTGATATGTAGTTCGTTCGATTCCGATGCACGGTTTAGGAGAAACGACCGTTTCAAGTAACGGCATTTCGCGAACGAAACTTTTTCCCTCGCCTTACTTTGAAACATAGGTTAAAGACCAAAAAGGGTTAATTAATGTATGAAACATTTATGGTAAGTGTGTTAGGCAGTTGGTAAGACATTCGCGAAGGAATCGCTTTAAAACTCGTAAAGGTTAAATTATTAAAAATGGTGGAGCCGAGGGTACCCGAGTGACTTAAGCGAATCAGTGAGCGCAAAACAAGCGTTAGAGTCTAAGTTAGTTAAAGTATAGATTTACAAGTGACTTTGGTTTAATTCCAACTTACTTGTTGTTTATAGGTTACCAGACTCGTCCCGAGCCATTCGTAATCCCCAGTCGCTCAGGCAAGTATTCTATCCGTTATACTGTTGTTGTGATGAATACACTTGTATATGCATTATCTTGCGATAGATGCATGTTGGTTATTTAGCAAATTCTTGCGATATATTGTAGCATATGATACGGTATATATGCATGCCTGTTTCATATTCTTGAAATATATATCTGTTGGTTCAGTTGATAATACCTATGCTAGAGGATAGCGGTAACTTGCATATACCCTTAGTATAGGGACCCAAAAGGTGAAAATATTTTCTAAAACCGGGAGTCGAGGATCCCGAGTAGATTTTGTATATATATGGATATGAATATATATATATATATATTTATATATATATACATATATATGGTCATAGTTTTCAAAACTATTAATCGAATAAGGTTTATTCGATAACTTTAAACTTTATTTTATTATCGAGTATTATTTCGAATATTCATTCGAGGACTTATGACTCTTTTATATTATTTAATGAATATTATTTTGAATATTCATTCGAGGACTTAAGACTCTTTATTTTATTTAATGAATATTATTTATAATATTCATTCGAGATATTAGGACTCAGCGTATTTTATTTATTGAATATTATTTGAATATTCATTTGAGGATCTATGACTCCGATTATTTGCTGAAATATATTCTTTATTTTATTAAAGAATAAGGTGTTAATAATCAAGCTTATTTTCGATTATTCAAATAAAGATAATACTTTCATATAAGTATATCTTTGGTTATTTAATACTCGTTTCAAGTATAAATTTTAATACTTCTACTTCAATTATTTTTATAAAGACTATTCTTTATGGGAATATTATTTAATTAATAATATTCAGATATTTTCTAATATTCTGGGGACTGATTTACTTCATTAAATCAGCCTTACTCCAAACACTCTTTAAAGAGTTTTCGAGTCTTCAAAATGATTTTTAAAAGTCAGAGCGGATCCCAAAACTCATTTTTATATTTAAGATCTTCCTTTTTAAAGGGGATTTAAATACCCGCTCAAAACCTGGGAAATCCGGCTCTGTGGTGTATTTTATATTCGCAACAAGGTTGCAGATTTGGTAAATGAATTGATTACTTGCCCAACGTTCGGGAAGTAAGCCCCTCTCATTGAGTCGGCATAAGCGACAGGCCGAGGTACGGTCTATTATTGTGTAAGTGGCTCAGTGGGAGTCCATCAAATGCATAGGTGGCTGAGTGGCAGTCCAGCATAGGTCTTAATTATGACCAGGGTGATGACCAGTGGGGAATTCGTCCATCTACTAGTAGAAAAGGTTACTTATTGGTATCTTTGCCTGATCAGCGAGATATCGGGTTTATGCCAAAATTCTTTTCCTTTCCAAAATTCATTGGATGTTTCAAACTCTGTTCATACTTTGCATAACAGAGGTTTCAGGAAATGTTTAAAGGGATATATATATGTGGATATATATATATATATATATCGGGGCTAAATAATGTATCTCATAACTTTTTCATTCAATAATATTTCAAAGATTGAATCTATTCAAGTCTTATCTTGTGGTCTCATCAGTGGGATGAACTTTTGAAATTGATTATAACTTGAACGGTGGTAGTTCAAGTAGTATTTGGGAATGATATAAGTGTAGCGAAGTATTTGGTAACTTCATCTTTTAAACTTATATCTAATTAATAATTGTCTTATGAATGACAAAGATTTTCAGAAAAACGTTGAGACAAGGTTAGATATATGAGATCACCTTGCAACGATATTTTTTTATATACAGTTATACACTGGGACTTTGTGTATATTATGCATGGAAGAGGACTTCCAATATTTTGAAAAGTATATATGTATATATATATATACTGAATATTTTGCGACTTCATCGCATTAAGTTATCAACTTGGTTCATTTCTTTTGACCAAGACTTTCATGAGTATTATGAGTAGACTCATATACTGTAAATAATTATGCATATTATTTTGGTGGGCTTGCTGCTCACCCTTGCTTTCTTCTTTCATCACACAACAACAGTTAGGAAAGATGACCAGACTCCAGCAGACCCAGCGCAAGCGCGTGGAAAGCGTTCCGCGTCTTCCCGTTGATGTCGTAGCTGCTATAGCTGCAGAGGTAGATCTATTGTAGATTAGACCATCTGCTTTTGAGAATCAATTATGTATAATTATAACTTGTGGCAGATAATGGCAATTAACTGTACATTTATCAAGTAATCGTTTTGGGTTGTAATAACTTTTAAATTGTGGATTCAAAGACTTGTACTTATTTGAATTTCATCTCTGAGACTATAACGGGTTGTGGTGTATGTTAGTGTGGGGTCACAGCATAAGGTTGGTTATTATTAATTAAGTGAAGTGATATTGTGGAAAGAAAGACCGTGACAACCCGGATCCCCGACCCCGGATCTGGGGGTGTTACAGAAATGGTATCAGAGCTAAGCGTTATAAACCTCAGAGATGATGGGACGTTAAGATAATAAGTTCACTAAGATAATAAGAACTCTTGCCAAGTTCATAGTCGGGCTACCTAACGTAGTACCGACAGTTAAAACCCTTATGGGAACCCTTATAAATATCGTAATAGAAGCGTAGTTCGTTATCATAGATGGTAGCGGGACTCCGAACCCTGAGGTTGAGGAGCAACAGCGCGATGATGTTTTATTACTAATTGGAGATCGGATTGTGGATCCGATAGAGTGTCCTAATGCAGGACCGGATGATGTTGATATTGAGGATGTAACGGTTAAGGATGTTATCCTAGAAGGGATTGTTGCTGAGGAGGATTCCGTGAAGGATCCTGACAAGAATGAATAAAGGACCACTGAGGAATTGATGACCATGGTTAGGGCAACTCCCAGAGGTAGGATTGGCCGGCTACTATCGTAGATTGGTACAGGACTTTGCGAAGATCGCAGCCCCTTTGACGCGGCTTACTCATAAGAATGAGAAGTTTGAATAGAATGAGAAGTTTGAATAGACAGAGAAATGCGAGAACAACTGTTAAGAACTGAAGCAGAGGTTGGTGATGGCCCCTATGCTGGCATTGCCGGATGGAAAAGGAGATTTTGTGAAGTGTAGTGACGCTTCGCACAAGGAATTAGGGTGCTTCTTATATAGCACAGCAAGATAATCGCGTCTGCGTCAAGACAATTAAGGGAATTTAAAATTCGATATCCCCACCCATGAGCTTGGGCTCGTGGCAATAGTTTTGCCCTAAAGATTTGAGGCACTACTTGTATGGAGAGAAGTGTGAGATTCACAAACCATAGGAGCTCTAGTACATTCTTACGTAGAAAGAGCTCAACATACGCCAGAGGAGGCGGTTAGAGCTAATCAAGAATTATGATTGGGAGATTCTTTATCATTCGGGGAAAGCCAATATGGTGGCTGATGCCCTTAGTAAAAAGGAGAGACTCAAGATGATAATGTCCTTTGGAGAGTTTATAAGAGATTTTGAGAAAATGGAAATAGTAGTGAAGGTAACCGGAGCCGGTACCGAAAAGCTGTTTAAGATAGCAATACAGCCCGAAGTATTGGAAAAGAACATATTGTGCCAGTAAAAGTGATGAATGAAGGCAGAGAGCCAAAAAAATAGGTATGAGATTAATACCGAGAGAGATGATAAGGGAATAATGAGGTATTCCTATAGAATTTGGGTTCCAAAGGTTTAAGAGCTTAAAGATGAAATCTTAGATGAAAGCTAGTTTGAGGAATAAGAGTTAGAGCAAACCCTGAACGTGATAGTCAGGGAGGTTGCCACCAAGACAAAAGGAACCCATAACATGATGAAGTGGAAAATGAGGATTTAAATTATGTAAGATGACCCCAATTATGGGGAGTAGGAAGAAATATTTAGACTGAGGAAACAAAAGTCGAGTAAGGACAGGAGACCCGAGATGGTACCCCTATACGGCAATTCATGGACCTGTCTAAAGAGAACTTAGACTATTATCCCCAACAACCACCCTGAGGAGTCAGTGCGGTGGGAAATTCTTTCATGACCTTTAAGTCGCTAAGCTCTCAGAGTTCCAAGGAACAAGCTGACTCAGTCGAGGCAAGAGCCTGGCTAAAGGAAATAGATGAATCATTTGAGATTCTAAATGATTGACGAACCACAAAAGACTGTTTTGTCACTTACCCTCCTAAGAGAGAGACCACCCGCTGGTGAAAGGCCAAGGAAGGCACAGAGCAAGAGATTATAATAAACTGATTTAAGTTCAGTCAATTGTTTTCAGGAAAGTACTTCCCAAGGTTATGGAGATAGTGTAAAAGCTTAAGAGCCAGAACAAAGGCAGACGAGTATGATGAATTATGAATCTAAGTTGTAAAAGTTGTTAAGATTCGTTCTGAAGACGCGAATCCAGAATGACGGGATATTTGAAATCAATGCTTATGTTGTGTTGGTTCATGAAATAATGATAAGAGAAAGGAAAATAAAAAGGAATTGAAGTGGAAAGGAATAAAAAGGCAACAGAGTTTGAGGAATGATAAGGGAGTTGGGTATGAGGAAACCCTAAAGACTCCTATTAATAGAAATAGAAAAGTATATGATCGTCAGGATGAGGGTGATTCACCATGAGTTAAAGTTGACGGTTGAAGGCATGAGAGATGCATATATTTTATCCCCTGTAAGTTGGGAAGATTCGAGGAAACCTTGAGATAATTCGAAGGATAAATAATGAGACGCGGATAGACTGAGGAGACAAGAAAGTAAGAAATTAATAAAATGGGGTGAAGGAAGTGACCTTCAAGAAGGTAAAGTGTAAGACCGGTGGCATGATACCCAGAAAGGGAGACGCCAGATATGAAAGATATCCCAACATTGAGATGACTGTTGAGATAAACAACAAAAGTAAATAAGGATTTATTAAGAAGAAGTTCACGTTGAACACGACCAATATCTTCCAGATCATCCATGTGATCATTACCAAATCAGGAAAGAAAAGCGGATAACCATTTTTTATCTTTTGGAGGCCATGTGGATTGACCTTAACTTGAATAAGGATGCTATTGTGAAATTCAGTATAGACTATCGAGGTGGAAATGATTGAATAAGATACCCTTATCAGGGATATATGACTTTATTTATCCATGGAAGGATGCTTGAACCTTTTTAAAGGTGGAATTAAGGATAGAACATTGGTAACTTAAAACGAATCCTAGGGGAATGCATAAAGGTTGGCATTTCACCCTTAATAGGGATAGTATGAGTTTTGACAGTATGAATTGGAAAGGATTAAGGTAATAATAACCTTTAAGGATCAGTGGAGAAATTCTTCAGAAGTATATAGACAATGGTTCTACTATTAGTAAATGGTATTGTGATATGCCCTGTATCTAGGGAATACAGGAGGAACGATTGAAGGATAACCTTAGAGGTTTTATAAGGAAAAAGGTAATATTCAAAATTCTCAAGAATGGAAATGGGGATAAAGGAAATATGACGTAATTATAATGATGCCAAGTGGGGCACGTGTTAAACCACGAGAAAGTATGGATCAAACCAGTAAAGGTTGAAATTGTTCTAGGCAATTAGGACTTAAGATAAAAGATGTTCTAAGTATAGTTGAGAGTCAGTCGTGACAGTGATTAACCTCTAAAGACTGAGGCAATAACTTATGGAAAAATGGTGATTTTTTTTACTCATCAGATTTTAAGGAATACATCTTCACATAAGCTGTGATTGAAATGAGGTAGAAAATTATTTGGAGGTGGTTAAAATGACATTGACTGTAAGGAAATTGTACTATCAGGAAAGGCCAAAGAGGTGGCCGACACTTTAAAGGTAAGAGGATAATTATAGGCACTTGTGCCAAAGGAATACAGTGATGATGGTTAAAACTGTGAAGGTTGTATTATGGTTTGGAAGATTGACATTCCTTCTGATGACTGTGCAATACCCAACCGTAATAGTAGTTAGTAAAGGTTTAATTCGTGTAATCGCCATGAGCGGGCTATCTATCTCAGAAGATACTATCTTGAGATAAGCCAGGACCATAGTTCAAAAAGGACTAAACAAACCTTTGAGTTAAGTCTTCTATTGAAGGCATATGATTAAGAATGGTATTAACCTGCTATCGTTGTTTTGAGCGAAACTCTTCTGCAAATTTTATCTGCTTCATGTCATGAAAGTACGTCAGAGTTTGGAGTGTTCTTCATGAATTGTGATTGGTGGTTATGTTAACTCCTTAGGAGAATTAGATACGAGATGTATGGACTCCGTATGGTTAGTTATTAAGACTTCATGGAAAATGAATGACTACAGTAGGTCAGTGGTGGACCATAGTAAGGCAATAATGATTCTGCGATTAATGAGCTGATTACAACCGTGAGAGTTGTATTGGAATGGGTGTTGAGATTGAGTACCACTAATCGGGTAGTGGTAGTGTATAAGTTATCATTGATAGACTAATTAAGTAGAGTATCTACCTAGTGAATAATTATTCTTTCTTATCAATAGAGAGTCGTATTATTATACGAGGAAGGTTGCGGTGCAAGCATAGAATTCAAGTAACGATGATGTCTAGAATGAGATCCCAGATTCGATTTTCGATGTCGAGGGAGTTTCAAAGGTGATTATGTATAAGCTCAAGGAAGAGTGTGGGTCCATAGAATGATGGACGGGATAGCGAAAATATTTAGGCATGGGAAATACGAGGCTATAATGCTTGATGCTGATATAAATACGTATATGTTTTGTTCTCCTATGACAAACCTCTATAGTTCAGAGGTAGGTTCCAAGCCAGATATTTTGTGGCAGTATATTTTTTTCATATATACAATTCTCTTCAGTTCGTTCTTTTCTCTTCTTTTCATTTCATGTAAGCTGAGAAGAACAACCCTTCCAAAAGGGGAGGTATTGCCGAATGACTATCTATCTGTGTGATAGAAGCCGAGTAGGATACCAGCTATTGTTTAATTGCTTGTCAAGTACTAAAGGCTGGCCACCTTCTGTACTAACTATGCAATATAACAAGTGTTCATGATCATAGTGATCTCTCAACAAATTCCTTTACTTCTATTTGATTGATCAAATTTTGGAAAATAGAAACAACTGAAAAAGGAGTAATAAAGTGGTGGTAGTATGCGGAATGGGAACACATTCGTGATACTAAGGTTGACGTGGTTATTAAAAGGTTATAGAACGCTAACGAGCAAAAGTATAACCAGTATAATATTAGGAACGGAAGGTAGTAGCGATTACGAACTGGAAAAGAATGGGTATTGAGAAGCAGAAGCTCTAATGATAAAAGCTATAATGAGAGTCTGTGCAATAGACTTGAAAGAATTTGGAATGATCACTTAATTCGGATTGAGTTATCTTACGACAATAGATCATATGTCATTATCGAGATGTCGCCTTATGAGATCCTTGAGGGAAGATAATGTCGATCTCCCTTATGTTAGGATGAAGTTGTAGAGCGCAAGATGCTCGGACCCGCAGTAGTCCAAAGGACCAAGGATATGATAGATCTAATCAGAGGACGGCTGGTAGTAGCCCAAGATGGACATGATAAGTATGTTGATTTGACACGAAAGGATAAAGAGTATGAAATAGGGGACCTAGTAATGTTATAGGTATCCCTTGGAAAGGATTGATGAGGTTCGGAAAGAAAGGAAAGCTAAGTCTACAATTTGTTGGACCCTTGGATATATTAAGACGTTTGGGAAGTTAGCATATAAGCTAGCCCTAACCCCGAATATGTAGCAAGTTCATAACGTGTTCCACGTATCAATGTTAAGGAAGTGTAATTCGGATGCCAGTCAAATAGGGGCATATGAGCGCATAGATATGCAACCCGACGTAACCTATATGGAGCAACCAGGAAGGGTTATAGAGTGAAAAGGAACAAGTGCTTAGGAGAAGGATTATCAAACTAGGCAGAGTTTGGTGGTAGAACCACAATGTGGAAAATTGACTCGAGAGTTAGAAAGTGTAATGCTAAGAAAGTATCCCCATTTGTTTTCTATCTGATTCCGGGACGGAATCCTTTTAAGGAGGGGAGACTGTAATAACCCCAATTTTTGAGAAATTTTGAAACCCTTATGAATAGTGTTTTTGCTGAACGAGAAAACTTTTCATGCCACGCTATGTAGGGGTTCTGTTATTGATCTTATGGGATATTATTAGTACTCTATGTGGTATATAAGTGTATGTAAAGATCGTCAGAATCCAATTCCGAACACTTTGATTTTTCCCGGAAATCCACAAGATACGGAAAGATTTGAGAAAAAGGTAACAGGATAAAAAGGATTTAAATAAAAGGATTATAGGAGAGGATCATAAAAGGAATATAATATATTGAGAAAGGTTAAGGGAACCTAAGTAATAAGATCCCGGGTATGATCCCTCAAACGATAAACAAAACGAAAGTTAAGCGAACCGTACAACAGATCAGCGGTCATTAGGCAAACGATTAGGAAGCTAATCAAAGGGATTAATGGGAATGATGTCATCCAACCAATAGAAAGAAGACAAGGAAGGAAGGATGACATCATGTGGATGAGATAAGCATGACATGGGAAGGAGGAGGTGTGGTGGCTTTGTAACCACACAAATCCAAGGGCAAGAAGGTAAATTACTAAATCAAAAACAAAAACCAAATCAACCAACCAAAAAATCAAAACAAGGCAAAACACAAAATTCTCTCTTCTTCTTTCTCCATGGAAGCTCACGGGTCCTTTTCTTAATTTTTGAAGATCCAAGCTCCTCCACTTACTATTTAGCAAGGTAATTATCCTAGCTTCTCCTAGTTAAGTTACATACTTCCTATAAGTTTAAGCTTCTAAATCCAAGCCAATCTTTTTCTATAAATCATCAAAGAAGATGGTGAATAGTGTTTTCAAGAACTAAAATTTGTGTTCTTGAAGTTTTGTTTAGACTAAGCTTGGATAAGGGCTTTAAAGATGATTCCAAGCCATCCCCTTGATTCTCCACTCTCCAAGGAAGGTATAATCTCTTAACCAAGCTTTGTTATTGAAAGTTAAGAGCATAAAATGAGTATTAGAGTTCATGAGAGGCTTGATGATTGTGTATGTAGAGATTAATGGGTTTTGGGTTGTTTTTGAAGTTGTAAATCTTGGTTGTTGATTAATGAACTTAAGTGTAGTTTAAATTCATGATAAAGAATAGTATAAATGGTTAATGTGGATTTGTTGGGATTGTTATGATGTGATAAGGATGGATGTTTGTTGTATGATGGATTTGAGGTTGGATTTGGGGTTGATTTGGAATGGGTTTGAATGGTTTAAAAATATTGGAAATCGCGTAAACATAGCCGTCGTAACGTCCGATTTTCTTTGGACTGTTTTTGTGCATAGCATTAGGACCCGAGAACCCCCTGCTAGATTATGACCACTGCCATGTTTAGATAGCTCATGTTACGAGCTTCGTTTTGATATGTAGTTCGTTCGATTCCGATGCACGGTTTAGGAGAAACGACCGTTTCAAGTAACGGCATTTCGCGAACGAAACTTTTTCCCTCGCCTTACTTTGAAACATAGGTTAAAGACCAAAAAGGGTTAATTAATGTATGAAACATTTATGGTAAGTGTGTTAGGCAGTTGGTAAGACATTCGCGAAGGAATCGCTTTAAAACTCGTAAAGGTTAAATTATTAAAAATGGTGGAGCCGAGGGTACCCGAGTGACTTAAGCGAATCAGTGAGCGCAAAACAAGCGTTAGAGTCTAAGTTAGTTAAAGTATAGATTTACAAGTGACTTTGGTTTAATTCCAACTTACTTGTTGTTTATAGGTTACCAGACTCGTCCCGAGCCATTCGTAATCCCCAGTCGCTCAGGCAAGTATTCTATCCGTTATACTGTTGTTGTGATGAATACACTTGTATATGCATTATCTTGCGATAGATGCATGTTGGTTATTTAGCAAATTCTTGCGATATATTGTAGCATATGATACGGTATATATGCATGCCTGTTTCATATTCTTGAAATATATATCTGTTGGTTCAGTTGATAATACCTATGCTAGAGGATAGCGGTAACTTGCATATACCCTTAGTATAGGGACCCAAAAGGTGAAAATATTTTCTAAAACCGGGAGTCGAGGATCCCGAGTAGATTTTGTATATATATGGATATGAATATATATATATATATATTTATATATATATACATATATATGGTCATAGTTTTCAAAACTATTAATCGAATAAGGTTTATTCGATAACTTTAAACTTTATTTTATTATCGAGTATTATTTCGAATATTCATTCGAGGACTTATGACTCTTTTATATTATTTAATGAATATTATTTTGAATATTCATTCGAGGACTTAAGACTCTTTATTTTATTTAATGAATATTATTTATAATATTCATTCGAGATATTAGGACTCAGCGTATTTTATTTATTGAATATTATTTGAATATTCATTTGAGGATCTATGACTCCGATTATTTGCTGAAATATATTCTTTATTTTATTAAAGAATAAGGTGTTAATAATCAAGCTTATTTTCGATTATTCAAATAAAGATAATACTTTCATATAAGTATATCTTTGGTTATTTAATACTCATTTCAAGTATAAATTTTAATACTTCTACTTCAATTATTTTTATAAAGACTATTCTTTATGGGAATATTATTTAATTAATAATATTCAGATATTTTCTAATATTCTGGGGACTGATTTACTTCATTAAATCAGCCTTACTCCAAACACTCTTTAAAGAGTTTTCGAGTCTTCAAAATGATTTTTAAAAGTCAGAGCGGATCCCAAAACTCATTTTTATATTTAAGATCTTCCTTTTTAAAGGGGATTTAAATACCCGCTCAAAACTTGGGAAATCCGGCTCTGTGGTGTATTTTATATTCGCAACAAGGTTGCAGATTTGGTAAATGAATTGATTACTTGCCCAACGTTCGGGAAGTAAGCCCCTCTCATTGAGTCGGCATAAGCGACAGGCCGAGGTACGGTCTATTATTGTGTAAGTGGCTCAGTGGGAGTCCATCAAATGCATAGGTGGCTGAGTGGCAGTCCAGCATAGGTCTTAATTATGACCAGGGTGATGACCAGTGGGGAATTCGTCCATCTACTAGTAGAAAAGGTTACTTATTGGTATCTTTGCCTGATCAGCGAGATATCGGGTTTATGCCAAAATTCTTTTCCTTTCCAAAATTCATTGGATGTTTCAAACTCTGTTCATACTTTGCATAACAGAGGTTTCAGGAAATGTTTAAAGGGATATATATATGTGGATATATATATATATCGGGGCTAAATAATGTATCTCATAACTTTTTCATTCAATAATATTTCAAAGATTGAATCTATTCAAGTCTTATCTTGTGGTCTCATCAGTGGGATGAACTTTTGAAATTGATTATAACTTGAACGGTGGTAGTTCAAGTAGTATTTGGGAATGATATAAGTGTAGCGAAGTATTTGGTAACTTCATCTTTTAAACTTATATCTAATTAATAATTGTCTTATGAATGACAAAGATTTTCAGAAAAACGTTGAGACAAGGTTAGATATATGAGATCACCTTGCAACGATATTTTTTTATATACAGTTATACACTGGGACTTTGTGTATATTATGCATGGAAGAGGACTTCCAATATTTTGAAAAGTATATATGTATATATATATACTGAATATTTTGCGACTTCATCGCATTAAGTTATCAACTTGGTTCATTTCTTTTGACCAAGACTTTCATGAGTATTATGAGTAGACTCATATACTGTAAATAATTATGCATATTATTTTGGTGGGCTTGCTGCTCACCCTTGCTTTCTTCTTTCATCACACAACAACAGTTAGGAAAGATGACCAGACTCCAGCAGACCCAGCGCAAGCGCGTGGAAAGCGTTCCGCGTCTTCCCGTTGATGTCGTAGCTGCTATAGCTGCAGAGGTAGATCTATTGTAGATTAGACCATCTGCTTTTGAGAATCAATTATGTATAATTATAACTTGTGGCAGATAATGGCAATTAACTGTAAATTTATCAAGTAATCGTTTTGGGTTGTAATAACTTTTAAATTGTGGATTCAAAGACTTGTACTTATTTGAATTTCATCTCTGAGACTATAACGGGTTGTGGTGTATGTTAGTGTGGGGTCACAGCATAAGGTTGGTTATTATTAATTAAGTGAAGTGATATTGTGGAAAGAAAGACCGTGACGACCCGGATCCCCGACCCCGGATCTGGGGGTGTTACATTCAACCCCCTTCTACAGTGTTGTGTGACCTAACAATTGGTATCAGAGCTTTTCTATAAACACACATAAAGTAAAGATCCAAACAATCATGTCTGAAGAAGAATAAACACCAACCAAGCCCACTAAAACTAAAGAAACTCAAAAGACTCAAACCCACAGTCAATATAAGACTATTAGGGTTCCCATACTGAGACCTTCTGAGTATCCCATATAAAAAGTGAAGATGGCTATATTTCTGGAAGCTACAGATCCAGAATACCTTGACAGAATTAATGAAGGACCATATAAGCCAACCAAGCTCTCTGTTGTAGTTGCAGATCAGCCAGCAAATACCATACCAAAGGAAAAAAGTGAGTATACAGCTGAAGATATCTCATCCATTGCCAATGATGCAAAGGTAAAGCATTTGATGCATAGTTCCATTAATAATGTCATGTCAAACAGGGTAATTCATTGCAAGACTGCAAAGGAGACATGAGATGCTTTGGAGACAAGATGCCAGGGAACTGATGCAATCAAGAAGAATATGAGGACTATACTCACTCAAGAGTATGAGCACTTTGACTCAAAAGCTGATGAGTCATTAACTGACTTATATGACAGGTTTATCAAACTCTTGAATGATCTGTCACTGGTGGACAAGGAATATGATCTTGAAGATTCAAATCTAAAATTCCTCTTAGCTCTTCCTGAAAGTTGGGATTTGAAGTCTACTACTATAAGAGACAACTATGCTCTTGATGAAACTACTCTTGATGAAATTTATGCTATGCTCAAGACTTATGAACTTGAGATGGATCAAAAGAGCAAGAGACATGGGAGAAAGTCAAGGACATTTGCTCTTAAAGCTGAGGAGGAATCCCCCAAGGTGGATGTCTCAAAGAAAGGCAAAGGAAAGGCTCTCATCATAAAGTCTGATTCAGAATCATCAAGTTCTGATGATGATGATTCAGAAACTGAAAGTTTACCTGTAATAGATGCTGATGAAGAGATGATGAAATTGTGTGCTCTTATAGTGAAGGGTATCACAAAGATATCCTACAGGAAATTCAGAAGGGGAAAGAAGTTTTCCAAGAATGGTGGAAGTTCTGATAAGAAAGGGTTCAGAAAGTATGAAGGCAAAAGTGCAAAGTCTGACAGAGGAAACAACTCAAATGTCAAATGCTACAATTATGGTGAAAGAGGCCACATATCTCCTGACTGTAAGAAAGGAAAGAGTGACAAAGGCAATGCACTTATCACAAAGAAGAAAAGCTGGACAGACTCTTCAAATTCTGAAGATGAGGTGAATTATGCTTTAATGGCAAATGCTGATGGCAGCCCTGAAACTGCTGAATTTAAGGTACCTCAAACAACTTATGCTTTTCATACTGATGATATTACTGAGTTGAGATTATATCTTAAAACCATGTTTATTAGTTACAGAGATCAAACTTTAATATGTGAAAGATTAACTTCTGAAAATCTTGCTTATAAGGAAAGGAATGACTATTTGGAAAAAGAGTTAGTTATGTTCCATCAAACTCCGAAAGAAAGAGATGATGCTTTTTATGTTAGAGATGAATTGCTAAAATTGAATCAATCTCTAAAAACTGAGTTAGAAAAAGAAAGAGAGATTATCAGGACTTGGACTAACTCTGGCAGAACAACTCAGAACTTATTAAGTAGTGTAAACTGGAAATAGGGCTTAGGTTATGGAGATGATAAAAGTGAAAAAGGAACTGAACAAATTAACCCAATTGTTGTTAAACAGACTGCTAAGCCAAAGGTAAATCATATTAAGTTTGTAGCTAAAACTGTAAAGTCTAATTCTGAAAAGATTAAAGAGTCTGTGACAGAAGTTAAGGAAAGGTCAACTTCTGACAAATTAGAACAGGATAAACCAGCTGAAGTTAACATAGGCTTAATGACTAAGAAGCAGCTTAAGCATAAGCTGAAAGAAATAAGGAATGTCAACAAGGTAAAGACAGCTAGGAAAAATAGGAATGGAAAGGAAGGTGTGAATAAAAGCAATAATTATATGCCTGTTCCTAATGCTCCCAGAAAGAAATGTAATAACTGTGGAAACTCTAACCATCTTGCTTCTTTTTATAGGAAGAATAAGAATATAAACTCTTTACCTCCTAATTCAGGAGTTAAGAGTCAGTCTGTTAGGTTTAAGCCACAAAATCCTTGTTTTCATTGTGGTAGTTTATGGAATTCCATTTATACTTGTAAGGAATATCATAGTTTGTACTATGATTATTATCAAATAAAACCTTCTTTGAAGAAAGTTATTTTAATTCGTTCTAGTGTAAAGTCTGATGCAAAGTCTGATATAAGTTCTGATAAATAGCATGTTAGTATAAACTCTGATATTAAATCCATTGTAAATGCTAACAAACTTAAAAAGGCCAAAGGATCCAAGCAAGTTTGGGTCCTTAAAACTAACCATTAATGGTCTTTGTGATTGCAAGGCAACAGGAAAAAATCCTAGTACTGGATAGTGGATGTTCAGGACATATGACTGGAAATAAAGCCCTGCTCTCAGACTTTATGGAGAAAGCTGGCCCAGGAGTTTCTTATGGAGATGGAAACATGGGAAAAACTCTGGGATATGGCAATATTAATCTTGGGAATGTCATCATTGAAACAGTAGCTCTTGTCTCAGGACTTAAACACAATCTGCTAAGTGTGAGTCAAATCTGTGACAGAGGTTATCATGTGGATTTCCTTGAAGAACACTGTGAAGTTGTAAGCAATTCTACAGGCAAAGTGGTTCTGCAAGGTTACAGGCATGGTAACATTTATGAAGCCAGACTTTCAACAAGTACTGATGGTTTTGCAATCTGTCAGTTGAGTAGAGCATCAATTAAAGAAAGCTGGAATTGGCACAAAAGACTCCCTCATTTAAATTTCAACAACATAAATGAGCTTGTAAAGAAAGATCTTGTGAAAGGACTGCCAAAATCAGTATTTGCTCCTGATGGCCTTTGTGATTCATGTCAAAAGGCAAAATAAAGAAAATCTTCTTTCAAGAGCAAAACTGAGCCATCAATTCTTGAGCCTTTTCACCTACTGCATGTTGATCTATTTGGTCCAGTCAATGTCATGTCTATTGCAAAGAAGAAATATGCTATGGTTATAGTGGATGAGTTCACAAGGTACACTTGGGTGTACTTCTTGCACAAGAAGAATTAAACAACATCTACTCTAACTGCTCATGTCAGACAGCTGGATAAGTTGGTCAAAGATTCTATTAAAATTATAAGAAGTGATAATGGCACTGAGTTCAAGAATTCAATCATGGAAGAGTTCTGCAAAGAGCATGGAATCAAACAGGAATTTTTTGCACCTGGAACTCCACAGCAAAATGGAGTTGTAGAAAGAAAGAACTGGACTCTCATTGAAGCTGCATGTACTATGCTTGATGAAGCAAAACTGCCAACCTACTTTTGGGCTGAAGCTGTGCAGACTGCTTGTTTTACACAGAATGCTACACTCATAAACAAGCATGGAAAAACACCATATAAGATGGTGAAAAAAAGAAGCCAAATATGAAATACTCTCATGTATTTGGTTGTAAGTGTTTTGTTCTTAAGACTCATCCTGAACAGCTGTCAAAATTTGATCTAAAAGCTGATGAAGGAATTTTTGTTGGATATCCACTTTCCATAAAAGGCTTCAGAGTCTACAATTTAAGAACAAGGATTGTCATGGAATCTATCAATGTATCTTTTTATGATAAAAAGATTACTGGACTTGAAGATTTCAATGATCATGATCAGCTGAGATTTGAAAATGAAGACTTAAATTCTGATTCTGTAAATTCCGATGACTTAAAATCTGATCCTGTAAGTTCTGACGGGTTAAGTTCTGATGTCATTGAAACTGTGGTAACAACTCTAAAGGAAAATGCACCTGTCCAGAGGGAGCATGTTGGAAATCCTACCACATCTCAAGACTCTCAAGAAGCATCAGAACCTGTCACTGGCTCTTCAAGTTCTGATTCATCTAGTTCTGATGAGCCAAATTCTGATAATTCTGAAAACTCTGATACTTCGAATCCTGAAGGATCCAAGTCAAATTTTGAAGTCTCAGAGAGTATAACTACAGGGGGAGCATCAGAAAATACTGATGGAGACAACATGGATCATGGGGGAGGATCCAGTTCTAGAAGTCAACTTCAATCTGCAAGGAAGTGGACCAAATCACATACACCTGACTTAATAATTGGAGATCCTGAAGCAGGTGTCAGAACTAGAACTGCAACATCAAATGAATGTCTCTATCATTCTTTTCTATCTCAGACTGAACCAAAGAAAGTGGAAGAAGCTCTTCAAGATGCTGATTGGGAGCAAGCAATGTAGGAAGAGTTAAATGAATTTTAAAAAAATAAAGTCTGGACCCTAGTGCTAAGACCAAAGAACAGATCCATTGTTGGCACAAAATGGGTGTTCAGAAATAAAACTGACAGTGATGGTATAATTTTAAGGAATAAAGCAAGGCTGGTTGCTAAAGGCTACTCTCAACATGAGGTTATTGATTATCATGAAACATTTACACCAGTTGCTAGATTGGAAGCTATAAGAATCTTTTTGGCTTATGCTGCTCACAAAAAGTTTAAAGTCTTTTAAATGGATGTGAAAAGTGCTTTTTTTAATGGAGAATTGGAAGAAGAGGTCTATCTTGAACAACCTCCAGGCTTTGTAGATTCAAAATTTCCAAATCATGTCTACAGGCTTGACAAAGCACTTTATGGCCTTAAGCAAGCTCTTAGAGCATGGTACGAGACTTTAGCTCAATTCCTTTCGGAAAGTGGATTTCACAGAGGTACAATTGATAAAACACTGTTCTACCTCAACCGTGGAAAGGACCTACTTTTGGTACAGATATATGTTGATGATATCATATTTGGTTCTACAAATGCCAAATTCTGTGAAAGGTTTGCAAAACTAATGCAGTCAAGATATTAAATGAGTATGATGGGAGAATTCAACTATTTTCTGGGACTTCAAGTCAATCAAAATGAAGAAGGTATTTTTATTTGTCAATCCAAGTACACCATAAATTTACTGAAGAAATTTGGAATGCAAGATTGTTCAACTGCATCCACTCCCATGGCCACTGCAACCAAGTTAGATAAAGATACTGGTTCATCAGTAGATATTACTAACTACAGAGGTATGATTGGCTCTTTACTCTATTTAACTGTAAGTAGACCTGATATCATGTATGCTACCTGTCTTTGTGCAAGATTTCAGGCTGATCCAAGAGAACCTCACTTAATAGCTGTGAAAAGAATTCTTAAGTACCTTAAGGGTACAGCTGATCTAGGATTGTGGTATCCTAGAGAATCAGATTTTAAGCTAATAGGTTACTCAGATACAGATTTTGCAGGATGCAAAATAGACAGGAAAAGCACTAGTGGAAGTTGCCAATTTCTTGGAGGTAGACTGGTTTCTTGGTTTAGCAAGAAACATAAGTCAATTTCCACATCAATTGCAGAAGCAGAATATATTGCTGCAGGAAGCTGTTGTGCACAGATTCTTTGGATGAAGAATCAGTTACTGGATTATGGGTTAGAATTTTCTAAAATACCTATTTACTGAGATAATCAAAGTGCTATTGCTATGACAGGTAATCCAGTTCAACTCTCAATGACAAAGCACATCAGCATTAGGTACCATTTCATAAGGGAACATGTGATGGAAGGTACAGTGGAATTGTATTTTGTTCCAACAGATCAACAACTAGCAGATATTTTCATAAAACCACTATGTGAAGCTACCTTTACAAGACTGGTAAATGAACTTGGAATGGTTTCAGGTTCTTTCTCCAAATCTGCTTAGTTTTTGTTCTCATGTATTAGACTTTATGATCAGTGTTTACAGATTGTTTTATTTTCATATAATCTGTGTTCTAATTAAAATTCATTACATGCTGATTGTTATCTGATGTGGAACTATATACTCTAATAAGTGTTTTTGAATGTTCTGTGACTATTCAATCCAATGAGGATAACTATGCCAGATACTGACCTAGTAGTCTTTAACATACTAGAAATCCCATGTTTGAATTAGTTGTTTATGTGGAAACTCATTAACACAAGCAAATTCTGATATTGAGCTTAGTCAAGTTTACTTTGTGTATCTTATTACTAAGTCACAAACTAGATTATTGCTTCTTATCTGTCAAATTCTGATGTCAGTAAATCTTAAGGATGAACTAAATAATGATAAGCCTCACTTATCAAAAGATAAGAAAAGGAAAGAAAAGAAAATAAAAGTCAGGTACTCCTTTGAGATCTAGAGTAAATATGTGAAAGGGAAGACCCAAGTGCATTGCTGGTATTAAGTAATATGCATTAGAAAAGCAAATAAATTTTTCTTGGTGACTTTTCACATTCTCTGATTACTGGAGAATACTCTGATAATAGCATAAATTCTGATAAGCAGTTGTGACTCACTTACACTGAGAAGCCACTGTAACAAGGAATTTCAAAAGATGTATAAAATGAGCACAAACAGTTGAGGTGGACTCTTGCATAAAATTTTTCTTGAGTAGACTTCATGATTGAGGACAAACTTTAAGCACTTTTCTTAGTTATGCCTTATTTCTAAGATGTACTGAAGTTTATCAGACTTTAATCTTAATCTGATATTCTGCTGAATGCACACACTTTCACTCCATATGAATGATGAAAATTACTGTGGTGATTAAGTTGTTTTTGACAAATAGTTAAGTGTCATTTGCATAAATTCTGAGGACATATTCTAATGGAAGTTCTGATGATTAAACTCTGAAGAAAACAAGTCGGTATTTGTATAAAAAATTACAGAAACAGATATTCACTTTTTGAGTACAGAAGCCATATTCTAATGACCATTACGTTCTGATAATAATCAAGTTCTGATGTAAATCCTGATGGAAACTCTGATGCTTACGTGACATTATTCTTACTTGACTTATTTGTGGTAAAAAACCGAAACAGTCATATTTAATTAGAATATATTTAGGTGTGATAAAAATAGTCATTATCATTTTGGGTTAGTGGTAAATGTGTTTGTCTTAAAAAACTGCATGTGCACAGTAATTTTTACTTATTTCTCGTGCCCATTAACTCCTGCTTTCATTTTTTACTGACTTTTATTCTTACACATTAGTCTAGGGAGACGAGGCATCATTATTTTTCCACATAACTATTAATCAGTCCTCTAGTCCCTTGATATTCCTTTGGTTATTTAACCAACATCTCATCTCAAACAAATCATCGTCTATTCTCACACAATATCATTTTCTCTCTCTGAACATTTTCACCATTTTCTTCCTTCATCAAAATGGTTCTTGTCAACATGTTCATGAACTAAGACACGTTCAATGTCGAGTTTAGATGTGGTAACTGGGAACATGAATGGCACATCACTGTCATTCCTGCTGAGATATGGAGCATGATTCCACAAGACATTCAGATGAATCTCTTGTTCTTCCAAATGGTCTATCAACTCCATCTTAATCGCCTGGAAGAAGAAAGCAGAGAGGCTCTTCTTCAGCAAGAACGGATCATCCATCTTGCAGTGCTTTTTGTCAGCAGTAGGAGGAACTAGTTGATAGCTTTCCTTCTTAGACTAAGGCTGTTGATGTTCACTATCTTAGAATAGGATTATCTTGTAATCTTTTGCATGTAATCTATAAATTTCATGAATGTACTCTTTGGATATGTTAATGAAATTTCTTTTGATGGCAAGATTTAATCTTTGTTTATCTCGTATTATGTGAATGTGAATGTTATCATTGAAACCTATTAATCTTTACTTTATCCACTTAAACTGTATTTCTTGATGAATATTTTGATTAAAGTTGTGGTTACTAATAATTTGTTCTGATTTGACAAACAAATGTTGAATTTGAATCGAAATATCCTAAGTTATATTTGAAGTTGAAGCACAGGTTCATGCTTCAGAACCTGTGATAGTTGAAGCTAAGAATGTCAATTTTCAGAAAGAAATAGAAGCTGAAGGGTCAATCCCTCAGGTAAATGCTGAAGCTCAAAGTTCTGATACTTTGAAGAGGAAAAGAGCTGTAAACTCTGTTAAAAAGGCAACTCCTTCATTGGAAAGGAGACTAAAGGAAATGAGGGCAAAGAGGTATAATGCTAAATCTCCATCAGAAGATACTGAAGAAGCTGAGGAAGGGGATCAGTGTAACGCCCCAAATCCGGGGTCAAGATTTGGTGTTACTAAACCATTATTACATAAAGTAAAGAAATAAATAAATAACCCCTTAAGTCCGGATCTTTTACAGGTCATGGTATGAAACAAGAATCTAACCTTCTATAACTCACTTCAACTATAATACAAGTATATATACCTTTGAACTAATTCTCTTGTCACATTCTTCTAACACCTTCAACCTCTCGCAACGGAAACTTCTCTAACTTCTGCTGTCTATCAAAGCTATTCACTTTAGTCCTTATCTGTTTCTGGCAGAAATAAGAATTGACAAAGCAAGAGTGAGCCAAAAATGCCCAGCAAGTATATAATTTGAGTCTTTAAACATTAATTTCTCTGAAATATTTTGAAGAGCGAAACACGAAATCATTTAAAGGATATACTTTATCAGCTTAAATCAATTTGATTTGTATTGCTATAAATCACAAAGGACATAATGACATTTTTGTCAGAGCTTTTAGAGATCGCGTGTTTTCAAAATAGCTTCTGGTATCATCTCATAATTGAGCAATGGATGCACTAACTATTCATAAAACGACGTTCAAGAAATTCCTAACTATTCAGTATCCATCATTATCGACTAAGTTTCCATAGACTTAGCCTGCTAAACCAGCCTGATAAGGACGGGTTGAATAATTAAGAAAATCCCAACTCATTCAAGATTCTAAATATCACTGAGCAACAAATGCTGCAGCAACACTCTGAACCTCAAATTCAATTATAAACATTGTAATTTCCCGAAACTGAGGGCTAAGAAAGAATAACTTTAACCCATAATCACATTTTACTTCAAGAGGGAATGCCATTAATGGCGAACAACAATAAATTGGACTGGACACTAGAAACCAACATATGCACTATAACCTGCTGATCAGTCAGGAGATAGTGCGGATCTATACCCAACTGCATAGACCCAACCAACATTAGGAGTACTCAGGCAACTATGGCCTAAAGGGTCCGGTCCATCTCCGGCCCATAGGATCCAGCTCATCACTGGTCCTTATATATATATATATAGTAACCATCCAGTCCGTGGAGTATTTTGATGTCAAATCACTTTGGGTACTTGCTCAAGAGAGCCATCGATGATAAGGAAATAATAGTGAAAGGAACTTGCATAAATAAGAGTAATTGCAGCGAAATATAAAACAGTTAACTATTCTGAACTTAGAATACGAGCGAATAAATATTTGCAGTATTTAAAGAGAAAGGTTAGGAATACTTGCAGTATTTAAAAGAAAGTTCGGGAATACTTGCATAAACAGAATTATTTAATTCAGCGATATGTTTATCGATTCTAAACTGAGAATAGGGAAAGCAATACTTGCATGATAAAATTTAAAATAAATATCACTTGAACAATAAGTGATGATAGAGATACTTGCCTCAATTGAGAATCCCTCTGATCTTTAACTAGTTGACATATCACTCAGTCCTGTCGCCTCTGTACTACCCTTGACGAGCTACTTGACCTTTCTTATCATTTACCTTCTTAGGTTATCTTTATCCCAAATCCACTTGTTTCAGTATTACACGGAATCAGGCTTCACTCCTACCATCTCTATCTGGCTTTGAACGTCTCATACTATATGCATTTATCACAAATAATACTATTCAATGAACTGACAATATATATTTGACTAGTCTATACACTTATCCCTATCGTCTACCCGTCCGATAATAATAATATATAAGAATCACATCTCATTCAGATAGCATTCAAAAGACATGCTGACTCATTATTTGCATAATACATACACATAGGACAGGTAATCATATTATCCAGATAACACGTAATCATGTAATTCACGTAACATATAAGTTGAATCGTCAAAAGATAGGTCTCGATATGTTTAGAGTTGAAATTGGGTCAAAAAGAACATTTTATCAATCAATTACCGACTCAGGATGATTCGTGAAACAAACATCCTTTTAATATAAAGAATTTAGGTCTTGAAAATATTTTTAATAGAAGCAGAATATTTTTCTGAGTCTAGAGGCGTTCGTTTCGTATTAAACGGACGAACGGTTGATTTATTATGAATTAAACAAGATTTAATTAATTAATAATTAATTATAAATAATTAATTATAATTAAACAATCCTTAATTATATTTTTAAATAATTATTTAAGAAAATCAAAGTCAAAAATAATTTTTTTATAATTTTTGGAGTTAAAACGAAGAAGTTACGATTTATTGAAAATTATGTGATTAATTATTGAAATAATTAATCACTTAATAAATAAATAACTAATAAATAATTAATAGATAATTATTTATTAATTTAAAATAATTAATCCCTAATTATTAGGATTAATCACAATTTATTACAAATATTTACAACTCATCGTTATTTATTTGATTAGATCGATTATTTACAAATAATCAATCAACTTAATTAACTGATACGTTATTTATCGAATAACTACGAATTACTCAAATTATGAACCAACTCAACGATTAATCACTCGTATAAATACGAGTCATTCACCTTTCTCGTATAATTATTGAATTATTACGATTATTATTACAACTTATACGATTTAATCGATTATCTGTATTTAATTATACTATACGAATAATTATTACGGTATTCTTCGAATAATTATCACTCGAATAATAATTTTAATTATCGAATCCCTACTCGCATAAATACGAGTTACTCGTAATATTAACTAATTATCGGATTATTAATCATATTATTCGATTACTTATTTATTAATTAATTACCTAATTATTAATTAATTAAATAACTAATAAATAATTAGATAAATAATTAAATAATTAAATTAATAACTAATTTCGAATTTCTAAACTAATAAAATAATTTAGAAATTATTAATAATAATTTTCAGAATTTAAATCTAATTTTTATTATATTTTTAGAATTAATAAAACTGATTTTTAAATTAATAAAATATAAATAAAATAATAGAAAATTCAGAAACAGAAATCTGGAAATGGATTCAGGGTTGAGGGGATCAAACCCGGGTCGAAACCGGGTTGCAAACCGGGTCAAACCCGGGTCGCGAAGAACACGAACCCAGCTGCCCAGAATCCAGCAACGGTGGCCGGTTCCGGCGAGTTTTCCGGCGACACAATTACGCCTCCATCTGCATCCGTTTTGATCCCTTCTTAGCTGCAACGATTCCAAACGTCTCTACGAACCTGCTCAACACTCCAGCAACAACAGTTCATCCTCCCTTCGATTTCTCCGGCCAAACCCAAGCAAAAACCGGCGACCTTCAACCCCAAACTCCGGCGACATCGAAACAGGGTCGATACAACGTCGTTTGGTTCGATTCAAGCCTCTAATTCATTCAAAATTTCATCAGCAATCCAACCATATCATCACAAACAATCAAAAACCTCTAAATTATAAACCCCCAAAATTCGAATATAAACCCTAAAAATCGATTTTAAAATTTAACCACTGTTGGAACGATTTGATGATATAAAATGATAGAGAATCGTCTGTGATTCATTTTGGTTATTCATACTTGTGATTTGGTGTTCAATAACGCCTTCAAAATTGACTTTGATTTTCAGAATTTCTCAAGAACACCAAGAACACATATTCAAAGAATTTTCAGAAAATCAAACCTTAATTTCTATATGATATTGAACTCTATTTTTGACATATAATATACCAAATTGACCAGAAAAACATGCTCTACAACATGGAAGCATCAAATCACATCAACAACATCAAGAACAAAAATTCATAATTTAATTATCAAATAATTCGAATATAAATAATTAAATAAGAAAATTACTGTGATTTCTGGAAAGAAACTGATGATTGATTCAGATAGAGGATTCCGAGAGCTTCGTTTTGATATGCTGCACGCCCGAATCGGAGTTCGATAACGCCTTCGTTCGTGTGTTTGATTCCCGGGAACGTATCGGTTTCCTCGGGTTTTCTCTGTATTTTCGGTATTTTAACTGGTTGCAAATGAATAAACGGAATAAACGAAATAAGAAATAGGCTATTTATATTTATGGAATATTGGATCGTTCTGGATCGTTTTGGATCATTTTGGATCATTAAATTAGTTGCTTAGCCGCTAAGTAACTGCAATAACGATCCGATTTAATACCAAAATTGGATAATTATCCAAACCGAGCTTTTTATAAAATATTATATACGAGAATAATATAAAAATATCCCGTCTCTCGAAAATACGGGTTTTATTGATTTCCGAAGTAACTATCGTATCGAAAATCTTGCGCCGGGCCGCGCACGGGTTAAACCGTAATCCGAATTGAAAAAGTCAAAACACGGAAAATGTCCGGAATTACCAGATTAGGTTAGGAAGGAGTTTTCGGAAGAGTTTCGGGTTGTAAAAACGTAAAAACGATTGAAGTCGGACGATTCCCGGCTTTATAAAATAATTTTGTAATTATTCAGAAAATAATTAATAATTTCATAAATTATTATAAAATCATCTAATACTCCAAAAATTACCAGAAAAATACCTTAATTATCTATATTTTATTCTGGACATATTAAAATTAACATACTCACATTTTATTACATACAAACATCCAAATATTATTATCAAACACCAGATAATTCACCAAAAATTCATATAATATTCACATAATAATCATATATTGATATAAATAATTATACGATATTTCCCAGATGTTACATCCTTCCCCCCTTAAAAGGATTCTGTCCTCAGAATCATGCTAAGGAATAATACTATTATTTTTCAAGTATATATAACTTTCATTTTCTCAGGTTAATCTCTCAACCTCATAATTTTTCATAACCTTAACGTATAATACCAATCTTTCCTTTATAGCCTCTTGCTAACATCATATTTTCTTTATTGCTTGCATAACTCAATTCAACTCTCCATCTCCTATATATACTGGAGCTAACCTACTCCATCCGAATATCTACAGATCAATGCCTTATGAATGCGCTGTATGGGTAACGGTGAAGCCAACTCACTTCTACTTATCATGTCTATTTACTACTTAGGAGGAACAACATAACACATCTTAATTCTCTTTTTCTTTCTAATTCTAGTAACTCGTGCCTACATGCATTTCCAATTGTTACTTGGTGTTGAATCTCGTCCTCATATGTTTCTTCGTTCAGTTAATCTAATTTGTAATCACTTCCTATCGCACTGGAGGTAACCGTTCCTGTAATCTTCTTCTTCATTTGTAAATGATGCACGGGAACTGGGGCGCATTGGCTTTCTGACGTTAACTATAATATTCCCCAAGTACCTTTCCTATAATTCCTCGGTCTCATTATTTTAATCACAATTTAGCAGTCTTTCACTGACATTAAATCTGTCAATTACTCACATAACCTGAATCATCCTTCATTTTTTTTTTTTTTTTTTTATACGTAGGGAACTAAATTACCTTCCTCAGCCATATATATTTAAATATCTTAGGAACTCGTTATGCCTATAACAAAAGGGTCAGCTCATTCATAACCGTTCTATCTATCTCATTGTCTTGATGGACTAACTTGAGTTATACCAATCTGATTTTCTTTCTAATTTTAACAATTTGTGATCATGCACCTTCTATTTTCCTGACTGTTCAACTTTACTTCTCGCGTCTCCTTCTGTTTAGTTAATCTGGCCTATAATTGTTTTTAATCGTATTCGAGAACCTTTAGTTGGTTTCTTGTACTTTCACTCCGTATCCGCTTGATATACTAAACTTATGGCGTTTAATGCTTCGAAATGTTTTGAATATATTAAAACTAACAATTAAAAAGGCAATCTCGACCATCGCATTTAACTCACCATTTTGTAGTATTTTTCAATTCCATTTAAATATTAACAATTAGATTCATCAAGTGAAATCCTTTACTCTTTAAATAGAATATTAATTTGGAATAGAATGAACCATAACTTTATTCAAAACCGAACTCCTGGTACTAATACTAATTTTATTGTCATATTAAATTAGATATAAATATGAACTTTGATGCTAACAACGTTCCATACTGAAGTCAACACCAATCATCTATATTAATACCACCTTTGATATTTAACAACAAAATAAGTATCAGTATATTCCAGAAGTCGGATCAACCTGCTCTTAATTTCTAACTTTTCCTATCCCTTTATTCATTATCTTGTTCATACATAACGAATTTCTTTTTCTTAGTAATATTACTCTGTTTATTATTGAATAGGTCATTCCTGGAATTCCCACTGGAATGAAGGCTTTTATTTACACTATTTAAATTTTTACTAACAAAATTATCGAATTTCCTCGGTAGCTATTTTCTTAGCCTTACTTGACGTGTCACAAATCACGTGTTTGACTTCTCTTCATTGATTCTCATCTCTTTTCCTGAGTTCACATGCGGACTTCATCAATCTCCGTCGTTCATTGGATGCTTGAATTTGCGAGCTTTCCATTATTCTATAGCAACTTCTATTCAACCGCTTCAGGTCTTGAAATATTCTTCTGGATCACACCTTACACCCGATTACAATAACATCACGCTAATTGAACTAGGCCTTTTTAATTTACGGTAACGCCATTACTTTTTCTCAAATTTCTATATCTTTCATTTCGGATCTGGAAATTATGTTAGAGCTTGACTCAATCTAATTGGAATCGATTTCCATTTAACTAACCATTAGTTGGCAAAGTGGATCAATCAACTCCTTTAAATGATCACTTAAACCAAGTGCTAACTAGCTAACTGGAATCAAAGACCAATTACATAAAGTCAGTTTGGTCATAACAACTTTCTCAAGAACTGAGATTGCAATTTTCTGGAATGCTGACGAGAATGATCATATACTTCTTTGTTCTTAACTATAGGGTAATTTCTGAAAATTTGGGCAGCACTTCCCCTATACCATTGACTACCAGTCGGACTCAAGCCGACACCATTAATCAACCAAGTCATCCACAATCATATACATCCACTTCCATCAACCAAATCATCAATTCCCACAATTCACCTTTGATCAGCATCTAACTAGTATAGCATATCTCTTTTTAATTGGGATTGGATCTGAAACCCACAATGATTAATATAACCATACCTTTCTTAGAATATTACGAATTGTTCTTAATGAATTTAAGGTTTGATTTCATGATTCTGTTAATTTATTTCTGATCATTATTAATCGGTTTATCTTTTAATAACTGCGCATGGTCTCCATTATTACCATCACAATCTGGTAGAAACTCAATCGTTAGATTATTATTTCTTGAAAAGTTTCACAATCGAGTCACCATTGCTTCATCTCCACTTACGGCTTCACATCGAACTTCCGTCACTGATGAGATCCTCGTAACATGAACCACTGCCTGACTTAATGTCCTTGCCACGTCCATATTTTCTAGTGCATCTATTTTCCTTGCTCGCAGATGTCCATTATTTATCGAATTGCAGTCGTATCTAGGTTCGTTGTATAATTCCACGTATTATACTATTTCATTTCTTTTGAAATCGTCAGAGAACAGACTCTACGCAAGAGGAGAGTTTGTGAATATGATTTTGATTGAAAATTGAATAAGAAATAACAATGCCACTAACAATTGGGAGATATGATAAATCAGAAAATTGAGAGAAGAAAAATGAGTGAAGAATGAGACAACCATATTCGTACTTAAGATGGCCAGTCTTTCATACTATATGGCATACAGCACATGATTAGGTGGCGTCCCACCCGACTCTTCGTCATTTCGACAAAGCGTCATATCATAACACTGTTGTCTCAATTGGGAATCAAGAATTTGAGAAAAGCAACAATTTAGGAGGGATACAAGAATGTTCTTTCGTTTCCGCCTCATATGATTTATCAACAGAAAAAAAACTCATACATATTTAAACTCGAGAAGAACATATGCTATCGTATTAGAAGAAAGAATATCAATGCCGATTACCTTCCACGATTCACTTACGTATGCCTTCAGGATCGTGCGGACACAGGTTCACGATTCAAGTCACATCATTGCTTCAAAATGCTTCCTGGAAACGCCTTCACATCGACTATTTCAATACTTTGATCTTAATCGCGTTGTTCCGAAGTTAAAATCACGGCTTCAAATTTCATCTATGTCATGTAAAATACCCATTGATCACGTAATGCCTCAATTTCATCGATAAAAATACGATTCTTCTCCAACTATCTGGAAGATTCTGCCATTTCCTTCAATCATCCTTCATTCGTTCGATTCACGAATCTTGTTAAATTTTATTAATCTTATAAAGTGGGGAAATAATATTTTAATACGTTGATTCAATTATTGATTTTATTAAACAACGTTTACTTTCATTCTTCACAGCAACCTTAAACCTTCTTCCTGCTGATGGGTCTACTTGGCCCTTTGAATAACAACACTGAGTCTAATTCCATTCTTCTTTTTGGGATCATTTTCTCTTTATAATAACAAGAACATAAGTAGTAGTTTGACAAATCATTTGTAAAACTCATTTCATGCAAAAATCTTCTGAAAGTTGATGAAGAAAATCTTTTCCGAAATCTAATTTTAAAGTTTTAAAAATCAAATATTTGGTCGTCATTACTATATAAATTACTTGCTATCTTCCTGATTTACCAATAAAATGTCTAATTAAAAGAATGTCCATATAAAGGTCTCTTCACTTCAGTACCTCTTTCACTATTCCTTGGATTATACATGCACTTATTAGCCGACGAAACTTCAGTCACCGTTATATGCCATTTTATTCCTAACTTGGACCCAACGCTGACATCTGCCATTGTCTTTCATATTCATGTCGTCGTCCTCGACGTTATGCTTACAACCACGCACGCAATTCGACGTTCTGTATGTGAATAGGGTCGCATCTTCTTGCTAATCTTACCTATATCTAGGAAGGTAAATATTATTCCTCATGCAGCTCCCGATAAGTGATAAAAATCTTCTCGCAACGGTGGTTCCTTCGAAACGCGCACGTTAGTTCTTTATCAGCTTCCATCCACTGGTTGCCTTCGACGTGTAACTCGTCCTAATACCTAAGTCAACTCGTACTAAAACTCACCTAGCATCTCTTTCACAAGTGCTCACAAAATCAATCGCATTTTTTTTTTTTTTTTTCAAAACCACATGAAAAGTAGGGTAACATACCCAGTCTCCGTCGATCCGTCGATTTCTCATTATTGTATGATCTGAGGTTTCAATATACCTATGATGTTGTGATATTCGCCTTACACTTTCTCATCAATCCTATCTTACCAACTCCTTATCGGATCTGCTAACCCTAATTCGCACTCAACTCAATTTATCCTGAATATGCCTAGGGACTTTCCTATCTTGTACGACCTATCATTTCTATCCTACTCTCACCTATTCTTATTTCAGTGACCAATAACCTGCAGCTCTGATACCAAACTGTAACGCCCCAAATCCGGGGTCAAGATTTGGTGTTACTAAACCATTATTACATAAAGTAAAGAAATAAATAAATAACCCCTTAAGTCCGGATCTTTTACAGGTCATGGTATGAAACAAGAATCTAACCTTCTATAACTCACTTCAACTATAATACAAGTATATATACCTTTGAACTAATTCTCTTGTCACATTCTTCTAACACCTTCAACCTCTCGCAACGGAAACTTCTCTAACTTCTGCTGTCTATCAAAGCTATTCACTTTAGTCCTTATCTGTTTCTGGCAGAAATAAGAATTGACAAAGCAAGAGTGAGCCAAAAATGCCCAGCAAGTATATAATTTGAGTCTTTAAACATTAATTTCTCTGAAATATTTTGAAGAGCGAAACACGAAATCATTTAAAGGATATACTTTATCAGCTTAAATCAATTTGATTTGTATTGCTATAAATCACAAAGGACATAATGACATTTTTGTCAGAGCTTTTAGAGATCGCGTGTTTTCAAAATAGCTTCTGGTATCATCTCATAATTGAGCAATGGATGCACTAACTATTCATAAAACGACGTTCAAGAAATTCCTAACTATTCAGTATCCATCATTATCGACTAAGTTTCCATAGACTTAGCCTGCTAAACCAGCCTGATAAGGACGGGTTGAATAATTAAGAAAATCCCAACTCATTCAAGATTCTAAATATCACTGAGCAACAAATGCTGCAGCAACACTCTGAACCTCAAATTCAATTATAAACATTGTAATTTCCCGAAACTGAGGGCTAAGAAAGAATAACTTTAACCCATAATCACATTTTACTTCAAGAGGGAATGCCATTAATGGCGAACAACAATAAATTGGACTGGACACTAGAAACCAACATATGCACTATAACCTGCTGATCAGTCAGGAGATAGTGCGGATCTATACCCAACTGCATAGACCCAACCAACATTAGGAGTACTCAGGCAACTATGGCCTAAAGGGTCCGGTCCATCTCCGGCCCATAGGATCCAGCTCATCACTGGTCCTTATATATATATATATAGTAACCATCCAGTCCGTGGAGTATTTTGATGTCAAATCACTTTGGGTACTTGCTCAAGAGAGCCATCGATGATAAGGAAATAATAGTGAAAGGAACTTGCATAAATAAGAGTAATTGCAGCGAAATATAAAACAGTTAACTATTCTGAACTTAGAATACGAGCGAATAAATATTTGCAGTATTTAAAGAGAAAGGTTAGGAATACTTGCAGTATTTAAAAGAAAGTTCGGGAATACTTGCATAAACAGAATTATTTAATTCAGCGATATGTTTATCGATTCTAAACTGAGAATAGGGAAAGCAATACTTGCATGATAAAATTTAAAATAAATATCACTTGAACAATAAGTGATGATAGAGATACTTGCCTCAATTGAGAATCCCTCTGATCTTTAACTAGTTGACATATCACTCAGTCCTGTCGCCTCTGTACTACCCTTGACGAGCTACTTGACCTTTCTTATCATTTACCTTCTTAGGTTATCTTTATCCCAAATCCACTTGTTTCAGTATTACACGGAATCAGGCTTCACTCCTACCATCTCTATCTGGCTTTGAACGTCTCATACTATATGCATTTATCACAAATAATACTATTCAATGAACTGACAATATATATTTGACTAGTCTATACACTTATCCCTATCGTCTACCCGTCCGATAATAATAATATATAAGAATCACATCTCATTCAGATAGCATTCAAAAGACATGCTGACTCATTATTTGCATAATACATACACATAGGACAGGTAATCATATTATCCAGATAACACGTAATCATGTAATTCACGTAACATATAAGTTGAATCGTCAAAAGATAGGTCTCGATATGTTTAGAGTTGAAATTGGGTCAAAAAGAACATTTTATCAATCAATTACCGACTCAGGATGATTCGTGAAACAAACATCCTTTTAATATAAAAGAATTTAGGTCTTGAAAATATTTTTAATAGAAGCAGAATATTTTTCTGAGTCTAGAGGCGTTCGTTTCGTATTAAACGGACGAACGGTTGATTTATTATGAATTAAACAAGATTTAATTAATTAATAATTAATTATAAATAATTAATTATAATTAAACAATCCTTAATTATATTTTTAAATAATTATTTAAGAAAATCAAAGTCAAAAATAATTTTTTTATAATTTTTGGAGTTAAAACGAAGAAGTTACGATTTATTGAAAATTATGTGATTAATTATTGAAATAATTAATCACTTAATAAATAAATAACTAATAAATAATTAATAGATAATTATTTATTAATTTAAAATAATTAATCCCTAATTATTAGGATTAATCACAATTTATTACAAATATTTACAACTCATCGTTATTTATTTGATTAGATCGATTATTTACAAATAATCAATCAACTTAATTAACTGATACGTTATTTATCGAATAACTACGAATTACTCAAATTATGAACCAACTCAACGATTAATCACTCGTATAAATACGAGTCATTCACCTTTCTCGTATAATTATTGAATTATTACGATTATTATTACAACTTATACGATTTAATCGATTATCTGTATTTAATTATACTATACGAATAATTATTACGGTATTCTTCGAATAATTATCACTCGAATAATAATTTTAATTATCGAATCCCTACTCGCATAAATACGAGTTACTCGTAATATTAACTAATTATCGGATTATTAATCATATTATTCGATTACTTATTTATTAATTAATTACCTAATTATTAATTAATTAAATAACTAATAAATAATTAGATAAATAATTAAATAATTAAATTAATAACTAATTTCGAATTTCTAAACTAATAAAATAATTTAGAAATTATTAATAATAATTTTCAGAATTTAAATCTAATTTTTATTATATTTTTAGAATTAATAAAACTGATTTTTAAATTAATAAAATATAAATAAAATAATAGAAAATTCAGAAACAGAAATCTGGAAATGGATTCAGGGTTGAGGGGATCAAACCCGGGTCGAAACCGGGTTGCAAACCGGGTCAAACCCGGGTCGCGAAGAACACGAACCCAGCTGCCCAGAATCCAGCAACGGTGGCCGGTTCCGGCGAGTTTTCCGGCGACACAATTACGCCTCCATCTGCATCCGTTTTGATCCCTTCTTAGCTGCAACGATTCCAAACGTCTCTACGAACCTGCTCAACACTCCAGCAACAACAGTTCATCCTCCCTTCGATTTCTCCGGCCAAACCCAAGCAAAAACCGGCGACCTTCAACCCCAAACTCCGGCGACATCGAAACAGGGTCGATACAACGTCGTTTGGTTCGATTCAAGCCTCTAATTCATTCAAAATTTCATCAGCAATCCAACCATATCATCACAAACAATCAAAAACCTCTAAATTATAAACCCCCAAAATTCGAATATAAACCCTAAAAATCGATTTTAAAATTTAACCACTGTTGGAACGATTTGATGATATAAAATGATAGAGAATCGTCTGTGATTCATTTTGGTTATTCATACTTGTGATTTGGTGTTCAATAACGCCTTCAAAATTGACTTTGATTTTCAGAATTTCTCAAGAACACCAAGAACACATATTCAAAGAATTTTCAGAAAATCAAACCTTAATTTCTATATGATATTGAACTCTATTTTGACATATAATATACCAAATTGACCAGAAAAACATGCTCTACAACATGGAAGCATCAAATCACATCAACAACATCAAGAACAAAAATTCATAATTTAATTATCAAATAATTCGAATATAAATAATTAAATAAGAAAATTACTGTGATTTCTGGAAAGAAACTGATGATTGATTCAGATAGAGGATTCCGAGAGCTTCGTTTTGATATGCTGCACGCCCGAATCGGAGTTCGATAACGCCTTCGTTCGTGTGTTTGATTCCCGGGAACGTATCGGTTTCCTCGGGTTTTCTCTGTATTTTCGGTATTTTAACTGGTTGCAAATGAATAAACGGAATAAACGAAATAAGAAATAGGCTATTTATATTTATGGAATATTGGATCGTTCTGGATCGTTTTGGATCATTTTGGATCATTAAATTAGTTGCTTAGCCGCTAAGTAACTGCAATAACGATCCGATTTAATACCAAAATTGGATAATTATCCAAACCGAGCTTTTTATAAAATATTATATACGAGAATAATATAAAAATATCCCGTCTCTCGAAAATACGGGTTTTATTGATTTCCGAAGTAACTATCGTATCGAAAATCTTGCGCCGGGCCGCGCACGGGTTAAACCGTAATCCGAATTGAAAAAGTCAAAACACGGAAAATGTCCGGAATTACCAGATTAGGTTAGGAAGGAGTTTTCGGAAGAGTTTCGGGTTGTAAAAACGTAAAAACGATTGAAGTCGGACGATTCCCGGCTTTATAAAATAATTTTGTAATTATTCAGAAAATAATTAATAATTTCATAAATTATTATAAAATCATCTAATACTCCAAAAATTACCAGAAAAATACCTTAATTATCTATATTTTATTCTGGACATATTAAAATTAACATACTCACATTTTATTACATACAAACATCCAAATATTATTATCAAACACCAGATAATTCACCAAAAATTCATATAATATTCACATAATAATCATATATTGATATAAATAATTATACGATATTTCCCAGATGTTACAATCAGGAATCTCTGATCTCAAAAGAGCCAATTATCATTGAAGCCCTTCCAGCTAAAGCCCAAGACACTGTTCCTCATACAGTGATCACTCCTACTGTTTCTCCAGTCAGAGAGACAACAGTTGAAGGTTTAGGATTAAGTCCTGAAATTGATCTTTAAAGGCTGATTATACCAACTGTTTCATTTTTGGAAGCTCCATCTACAGCAGCTCAGCCATCTACAGTCAACTTTCCAATATTAGATGCTGAGATACCATCTACACCAGCTCTGGAGATAAATTCTGATGCTCATAATTTAGATGATGTTATTCCTGAATCTCCAGTTGCTTCACACACTGTAGTGCTGTCAGAACATAATGAGTCTTCCTCAAGTTCTGAAGACAGTGTTTCTGTTGAGACTCCAGTTCCCATTTTGGGCAAGGAAGCATTGGTAAAGAAATTTGTTGAACAGGATGCACCTATTCCTTGGGAGGATACTCACAGAGGTGTAGAGTGGACCAAGAAGTGGAATGAATCAGATTTTATTCCAAGCACCAAGATTCTAATAGAGTATGTGTCAAAAGCTGATGAGTTATTGTCAAATTCTGATTTCAAGACTCAACTCAAGGTTACAGCTATGAGTACAAGAAGTCTTCATGGTCTACATTCTATTACTCATGCTAAAGTTGATACACTAAAGGAAAATGCTGATAAGCTAGATCTACAGATCAAGCTTGACAAGAAAAGATATATCAGACCTATTCTTGAGAAAGTTGAATCCATTGAGAAGATTCAAGAGAAGCAACATGCCCAAATTACTGAGGTCCTACAAAATCAAGCTTCTCAAAAAGCTCAATTGGATGAGATCCAATCTTCAGTCGAACTTCTTATCTCTCTCTTACTTCCTGATGATGCCAAAAGGGGGAGAAGGTAGTTAAGTCCAAATGCTCACCTACTCAAATACTGAAGAATAAGGATGACAAAGGTGATGACCAGGGAAACTCTGATAAGAGCAGAGGTCAAGGAAAAGTTCAAGGAAAATCTTCTACACAGAACAAGTCAAGTTCTGATGTTGTGAATGCTAAAAGTCTGAAGTCAAGTTCTGATAAGGAAAGTCTGATGTCAAGTTCTGATATCCTGATTCAGTCAGGATCTAAAGACTCTCAGAAGTTTTTACAAACTCTGAAGCTAAAGGGGAAGCAGACTACTGTTTATTACAAAGATCCTAAAATCCAGACACTTGATGAGGAGATAGCTAGAAGATTATTTCTGAAACAAAATCCAGGAATGGATTTGGAAACTCTCAAGGAGGAAGAATCTAGATTTGCAGCTGAGAAGACAAATCTAAAGTCTAAAGCTTCTGATACAAAGAAACCTCCAAGGCCTAAGGAAAAATGCATTGTGATCAAGGAAAAGTCAAATTCTAAGGCTTCAAAGTCGAAGACTAGATCACAAACTGAGATTGATCCTAAGTCAAAAGGAAAAGAAAAGGTTGGTGAATCTTTAAAGATTCAGAAAAAGATAAGTTCTTCTGTTCCAGTCTATCAAGCTACAATGCATGATGATGATTTGATAGAAGATGAAACTGTTCAAATTCTAAAAAGAAGAAAGTTAATTGAAGAATCTAAAACAACCTCTGACACTGCTCCAGTTGTTCAGAATGAAGAACAACAAGCTACAGAAGAAACATCAAATTCTGATCAAGCTATCAAGACATCAACCACTGACAATGATCAAGTTGATTTGAAAAAGATGACAATTGCTGATAAGAAGAAGCTGTTATGGAAGAAAGCTACTCCAGTTGAACCAAAATCCAATCTTATGATTAATCAACTTGCAATATTTGGGTTGAGAGCCAAGCAACCTAGAGATAGAGCTGGATTAGGTTCTGATAAGAAAAGATACAAACAGGAGTAGAAGTTACTCTAAGAGATCCTTTCATGTTGACAGACAAACCATATGAACAAATCAAACAAAAGAACCTTGACAAAGTGCTGTTTGCCTAAATTGTGATAGATGCTCATGATAAATAAAATCTAAAAAAGAAATTGATCTTATTTCTTAATGATGGAAGAACTTACAGACTAGCTGATACTGATGTGCTAAAGAAGTCTGTCAGAGAGCTTCAACATATTCACTATCTTCTGGAAGTAAAATCTGATGTTACAAGAAGATGGCCAGAGTACATTTTGAAGGCTATAAGAGATCTTCTCAGAATCTCTGGTAAAAAGGCTTCTCAGTACATTTCAATGATTACTGAAGATGATAGAAGAGAAATTTCTATGCTGAAGAACTCTGCTAAGGTGGAAGTTATTCTGAAAGGAATATGCTTATGTTATAATGAAGACTCTTCACATCCTAGAGTTATCAGACTTGGTGATAGACTTGAAAGAACATCAATTCAAGCTCTCAGAACAGCCATATAACAAATTGGTGATAGTAAACATGAAGACTGATGCAGGTCAAAGCACAGTTAGTTGAAGTTCTGAGAAAAGCTGAAGATAAGCTGGTAAAAGATTTTGTTAAGAATCATTATGGATTCAGATTGATCCAGTGATGTTGGTAAAGCTGCATGTTCTGTAAGTTGTAGTTAATAGTCTTATTAAACTATTATTGCATTTGAACTTAAATATTTTTTACATCATCAAATCTATTAACTTGTATATTTTTGCATAATTTACAAGTTGGGGGAGATTGTTAGCTATATTTGAGATGTCATGTCTAATATGTTTCATGTTTAGTTTTCAGATCTTAACAAACAGGAAATATTAGTACTTACTGGAATCAGTACTTACTGGAAGTCAGAACTTAAGGTCATATCAAAACTTAAGGTTATGTCAGAACTTAAGTGCGGGAGGACTTACAGTTAATGAAGGAAGTTGATTTACTGGATAGAAGATCGAGACTAAAACAAAAGAAGATATGCATGGAAAGAGTTAGAAGATAAGAAGACTTGTATAAGATATCTGATTGATATATTTTAGGAGACAGAATTATATTCCATATCAATTAGAAGTTATCTTGTAACTGTGTACTATATAAACACAGACATAGGTTTATACTATATGTGTTATCATTATCGAGAAGATCATACATTGTAACCTAGCAGCTCTTAGTGATATTTGTTCATCACTGAGAGAGAACAGTTCCATTATAATAGAGTTTATTATATTGAATATATCTGTTTACTAGTTACTTGTGTTTGAAATTGATTTGATTGTATTAAACACTATATTCAACCCCCTTCTATAGTGTTGTGTGACCTAACACCTTGTCACAAAGCCCGCTGATACTCAACTGATTATGCTTGAGTCCATCCACTAGGGAAACTTCCTCAATGATGACATTATCTTTAGAAATCAAGCCATATCCCACAGTATAACCATTGCTGTCATCTCCAAAAGTGATATTTGGGCCAGCTCTCTCCTTGAACTCAGTGAGCAGGGTAGAATCTCCAGTCATGTGCCTTGAGCACCCACTATCCAAATACCAAAGATTCTTTTTGTTTCCCTGCACACAACAAAATCAAATCAAGTTGATTTTGGTACCCAAGTTTCTTTGGGTCCTGTTTTGTTAGCCTTTTTATTAGGTTTCTTAGGCTTGTACTCATTTGACTTAAGTATATGAGATTCATCCTTAGTCATTTGAGTAGAATATTTAAAATCATTCATCATTACAGAATTATCATGCACATGCTAGTTAACATGGAAGGGCATATTCTGTGCAAACATGTTATTCTAGTAAGGCATGCTAAATGGAATTTGTGGCATACAAAATGCACCATAGTAAGGATTTTGTGTAAATGGCATATTAGAAAATTGTGCATTCAAATTATGCGCATGTATAGCATTCACAGGCATTGTAGGCATGTTAGGAAATGAAGAAGGTACATACATGGGTGCGGGCATAACAAGTTTGCAATTAATAGACAGATGATTAACACTACCACACTTCACATAGATTTTTCTAGGTGCATATTTATCAGGTGTGTAGTTGTTATGTTTGTTAATTCTTACTTTCCCATTCCTATTATTTTTCTTTTTTGATTATGCTTTAACTTCTATTTTCTCTAATCTGTCATTCACTTGACTGATTGACAGATACCCTACATTGACTCTCTTGTTCTTTTTCACTTGACTTGTTTCTCCTGGAACAAAATTCCTGGAAACTGATCCATATTTCTCATTTAACTTAGCTAGCTGGCATTTGCTAACTGGCTTTCTTTCAATCGACGGATGTGGTTCATTATCTTTTGAAGGATAATTCTTTTGATCATTCGACGGATAACCTTCATTATCCGTCGAACCCACATCCGTTGAGAGTCCTTCCTTCAAGTTAGAATTTAGTTTCTCCGTGCTCTTTTTCCAGGCTTCATCACAGAAGGATTCTATACCTTGAACTTTAGTAATTTGGGCATGAACATCTCTAGATTATTTCCATGCCTTTATTACTTCATGTTCTCGTTCAAATTGCTTTCTTAGAATATCCTCTTTCTTTAAGGATTCAGTCAATTCATCTTTGACGATCTTGCACTCCATCTTCAGTTTCTCAAACTCAACAAATTAAGTTTATAACACATTGTTTCTTTCACTTAAAAAACAAAATTTTATTTAATTTTAGTGTTTTCTTTAGTGAGAGATTTTAGTATAACACGCAGATGATATAATTCAGTAGACATGTCATTTATAGCATCATTACACTCAGCTTTAGATAAATGTGCTAGATTAATGGTGATTACCTAATTACTGGATGAACTGACTTCTGTTTCATATGATTTGACCATAAGTGCTAGATTGACATAGCTTGTATCTTCATCATTCTCAAATCCATCAGCAGCCCAGTCATTTTCCTGAGTTAAAAAATCCCTTTCCTTTTGTTTGAGCAACTCAAAGTACTTCTTTTTGTAATCCACAGGCTCAAACTTCTTTCTATCAGAATCAGGCTTTCTGCATTCACTTGCAAAATGACCACTCAAGCCACACTTGAAATATTTAAATTTTGACTTATCAACCATGTTTCTGTTTGACTTGGATGCTCCAAAATTCTTCTTGAATTTGAGCTTGGAAAATCTTCTAGATAGAAAAGCTAGATGTTCATCTATGTCATCCATATTATCTTGACTAAGATGATCTTCATGTTCAGCTACTAGCCCTTTTTCTTTGCCTTCATAAACTCTAGGGTTTGGTACAGATTGCACAGTTTCTACCTTATCTCTTCTTTTGTTCTTGCTCAATAACTAATGCAATGGATCCTCCCTTCTTCCTTCCTTTCTCCAGCTTCTCATATTGCTCTATTTCAAGCTCATAGGTCTTTGGAATCCCATACAGTCTGTCCAAGGTGAATTTCTTATAATCTTGAGAGTATCTTAGTGAGACTGTCATAGGCTTCCATTCCTTTGACATAGATCTAAGGAATTTGAGGTTTGAGTCTTTTTTCTGCTAGACTCTTTCATATAGCTTTAGAGCATTTAGTAGTTTTTAAAACCTACTAAATATGTCAGTGAGTGACTCACTTTCTTCACTATGAAAATGCTCATATTGCTGAATCAAGAGTTGCATCTTGTTTTCCCTTACCTGCTTAGTTCCATCACATATAACTTGAATTGTATCCCAGACCTCTTTAGCAGTTTTGCAATTTATAATGTTTTCAAACATGTCACCATCAATACAATTAAACAAAATGTTCATGGCCTTCTTATCCTTATGAACTTGCTCAATATCTGGATCAAACCATTCTGCTCTAGGATTTGGGATAGATGGATCATTTTTTGTAGCAACTCTCATAGGGACATGAGGACCTTTCTCAATACAGTCCACATATTCTTCATCTTGAGAGAGGAGATGCAGGTGCATTTCACCTTCCAATGGTGATAATTGTCTTTGTCCAGAAATGGAATCTTTACTCCAACATCTTTTATGCTCATCTTGTTAGTTGTTGTGATCTTTAAACTCTTTGTTCTTCAAGAGCTTGCGCTGATACCAATTATTATTCCCAAACAATCTAACAAAGAATTATAGAAGGGGGATTGAATGTAATTCTGGTTTCTTTTTGATTTTAAGAACTATTCTTTCTTAAATGTATAACTGTGTTTGATTTGGCTAATGTACGGAATGAAAGTATTGAAGAAATCAAACACAAAGTAATCAAATACAAGTATTTAAAAACTTTCTGGTGGATTGAACTTTTCCACCAGAGATATATATAAAATAGAGAACTCTATGATGCAAGGTTTGCACACAACTGCTTATAAGTAGAACTTACAAAGAAAAGAGAAATTCTTTACAGATACAGCTTTTTCTATCTATCTAGAAAATTGCTTACTTACTTGATGCTTTTCTACTTGCTACCCTTGGTTTATATATCACCAAGTTACATAATAAAAAGACAAACAAATAAGACAAACTGTTTCTTAGTCTAATTACATGCTTCTTCATTTCTCCATCCAGCATATTTGAATATCTTCAGGTTAGCATGGAAATGGAAATGCTTCTTTGTTCTCTAAAACCTGTAGATAGGCTGCCACATTCCATTTGCATCTAATCAACCCATGTGACTGTCAAGTCACTATCAACTGCTATTTGAATTTAAACATCCATCGAAACTTCATTGGATTATCCATTGAAACTGTGTTGAATCATCCGTTGAAGCTTCACTAGATCATCCGTTGAATGTGACTTGGGTCATCCGTCGAAGACTTGTAGAATCACTTGTTGAAAGTCTTCCATAGCAGTTAACTCTATTTCACTTATGCACAATTACAAGGCATCTATTATTTAAACTTAGCCAACGTATTTTGCATATCACACTAGTAGTTAACATGACTTTGAATATCCACAACTTCTAGACTCTTTAAGGCATTGTAGTATGCAGAAATGTGTTACAAGACTTATTCATACATAAGATACTCTTTCAACGGATGTTAAAGTGATCATCCATTGAAAGCTACAAAATTCACTAAATTAAATCTACTTAGGTGTTTTATTTAACTTATCATCAAGTACACAACATATTCCTACCATCCCCCAAAAAACCCAAACTTGTATGTATGTAGAGAGTGATAGAGTATATATATATATATTATAATTTTATTCCTCGTATTTATTATATTTTGTATTTAATTGGATTTTTATTTAATAGATTTTAATTTTTAATGGTAGAAAATAAGAAATCTTAAACTTGGAAGGATTGGAGAATAAAAAGTTGAATTTGGAGATTAATTTAAAAAAAATTCGGATTTGTTTGGCTGCACGCGTATGGTACAATATTTGGGCCATATCTTGAGATCCAAAAGTCCAAATTGGTTAATTCAACAGCCCAAACAAGATTCTATTTCATTCTAAAATGGTCCAAAGATCAAATTATAATTGTAACGGTCTAGACTTTCTGAATAAAGTCAGCTGTGAATTTTCCTTGGAAACAGAATCAGTTTGGGAAACTTATTTGTATTTTCTTCAAAAAACTAAAATTATATTAATTAAGGATATATACTGAGATCATATATTATTATTAGGTATTACGTTCCTAGGGATGAAAATGGAGACTACGCTCTAGAGAAGGAGGATGAGGAGGAGGAGGAGGAGGATGAGGAGGAGCAGAAGGAGGATCAAAAGGAGGATCAAAAGAAGAAGAAGAAGAAGAAGAAGAAGCATCAACAGCAGAAGAAGAAGAAGAAGAAGAAGAAGAAAGAGAAGAAGAAGAAGAAGAAGAAGAAGAGAGATTGCTGCGAATACATATTTCATCTTTTCTCTTTAGTTTACCATATATTTGCATAGTCTTGTGTATTATTTTCTTTTGAGATGATGAACTAATTTTCCCTCTAAGCCTTTAATGGATTGTTTTGTGCATATATAAAATGTACTCATTTCTCTCTATTTTTGTAGTCATATTGATTTGTGTTTAATGCTTCTCAGAGATTGATCACTCTTTAGATTGATTTCGTAATTTACACGGCTTGAAAAAGAAATCCTAAGTTAAGACCCAATCAATATCTTAGTATTAATATTTATATTAATTTGTGGTTAGGATAGGAATATACCTAAATACCCTTAAAAGTCCAGTTACGACGAAACTTAATGTTGTTTATACGTTAAAGAACATTGAATGAAGTTAAATGCCTAATTTTCATTCTCTTGAAATTTATTATTCAATAATTTTGTGTTTGTTTAATTATTTAGCGATAATTTAGTAAACACTTGCTTGATTATATTAGACTTGAATTGAAACTAAGATAATAATTGGTATTTAACATCTTGTTAATAGTCTTCGTAGGAATGAATTTATATACTACTTATTGCGATACATGCTCTTGCGTTAAGGTTGTAAAATCGACAACAAGTTTTTGGTGTCATTGTCGGGGGATATTTTAAGTATTTTAATGCTAATATTAGTAAACTATTTTATATTTTGAGAACAAGTTATCAACGGTTGAGTTTTACATGATTGATAGAGAAGATAAATTGAGCTTGTGAACAAATATGAATTCTAACTTTTATTTTAATTTATCTGATTTGTTAGAACGTTACCCATACTTGTATCACGTCAATAATTTTAATTCTCGTATCCTTAACTATGTGATCTAGAACGAGTCATCATTATAAGAGGGGTCAATAGGTTGTATATTCTTCAAAAATGAAATATAGTGTGTCATAGGAGGATGGATAAATACAATTAAATTCTAGTGCAAACCAAAACAAGTACGATGAATATGAAATTTCATCTTGTATTTGTCCCTCTACTTTTCAAGAAAATATTTTAGTTCCTAAAAGTTCTTGTGCCAATAATGAAGTTAATGTTTTAGTTGATCTTTTTATGTTATGTGATGTAGAAGATAATTTGGTTGTATTGAAACTGGACTTTGATGTGGTACCTTTAAAATCTAATCAAATTGTGTTGGATAAGGTTAATATAGATAATAATGATTTGTTCTATGTTGATCGAATTTGGGAGGCATTTTTGGAGCGTAACTACTCAAATATTTATGTTAATTTTTTTGAGTATTTCTACATTCCATATTTTTTAGCATGACGTTAGAATTGTCTCCCAGTATTTCGGTGTTTTTATTTGTTAAATTAATTGATGATATCAGCTTTTACTGACAAGGCTGTCACGTGCCTATCAAATAATAATATCTAACAAATCCTTCTAACTATGTAGTAGAGTAAGTCAGAGTCGATCCCACAGAGACAAATGTACCAATCACTGGTAATTTTTTACTCGAATTAACTAAGCAAGTAACACAATTAAAATTGAGAGATTGATTAACTAAAATTATACTAAAGAAAATATGTTGTATTACTCAAATAACTAAAAACATCCAGAATTAAGTATCCCCACTAGCATGAATCAATGTAATTATGATTTCCCGCCCCAATCAATCATATACTACTCAAGAGGAAAGACGCGCCCTAGAAAATACCAGTAACCTCTCTCGAGTATTAACGGCTTCTCTAAAATACAATCAAGCCTATTTTCATGGTATCATACAATTTAGAGACATTAAACACAACATCCTAACTTTCTAACAATCCATTCTACCTATTTTCATGGAGAAGTTCATGTCCTTATTGGATAAATCACAACCTCCTAAGTACAACTTTCGTTGATAAATAGATACTTGGTTCAAACAATACACATAATCACTTCTGATATGTAATTGTTAATTAAGCACAATTTAATAAGCAAGAACATTAAATATAACTAAATTGGGGGACTGGGAAAATCACGCATCAATCATAACTAGGGTTCAACTTAACCTAAGATTTAAAAAATCTACTCACACATAACTAGACTAACAAAACACATAATATAATAAAAACACACATTTAGGATTTCCTTGCTTCCTACAATAAAACATTAAAATCTAATTAATAAAAATCCAAATCAATGCAAAATATAATAAATATGAGGAATAAAATCATATAAAATATATATAAATATATATCCTATCAAACATCCCCACACTTATCACTTTGCACGTCCTCGGGAAAAGAAGAAATAAAAACTAATATTAACTAACTAACTAACTAACTAACTCCACTTTTGTAGATGACATGATTGCATTGAGCACATGCAACAAGCCGTTAAACCCCTAGGCAGCCCCAGTATGGCGTGCTTTGTCTAATGAGGATTTATAGAAGATATACCCACAAAATCAAATATTTTCAATCACCAAGTCTCTAAGGCATGAAACATATCACAATACTCCGCACATTGTAAATCTCATTCATATAACATTCCGAAACTGTCTGAAAGTATAAGTACTCTCACTTTAGGCATCATTAACACATAATAATCCAAGTAGCACAATGTCTTGGTAGACAAAAATATCATGAAATAGACATCAAAGCCGTATTCAGTAAGTAAGCACGCTATGGATAGAAATTTCATATGATTCTCAACTCACACAAGTGTATAGGTGTAAGTGTTTCACTCAAATTCAATCAATTTACATGTGCTACCATATGCTTGGTTGTCCATCAAATCTCCACTACTTCGTATATATGCATACATGAATCAAAAGGTCTATGTCAAAGGTTGTAACGGGGCTTAAGTAAAGGGTAGGGAATCAAAGAAATAGGCTACACGTGGCTAAGCTTCATAAACCAATAGAGCATAATATTCACTTTTAATTTAAGCCCCCAACATGAAAAACAAATCATGTAAAAGTTGAGTACATATAACCATGTACTTCCCCTATTTCACATTGAAATAATCAATGAACACAAATCCTACTTGATCTTATTTTTTCATTTTTTTTCAAGTTTTTTTTTCAAAGTCAAGTCATTCTTCAGTAATCAAGGGCAGTGAAAAGTCACAAAGATTACGCTTAATACCAGCACATGTACATGGATCGTCCTTTTCATATGACATTGCATTTGCCACCCATTGATCTCAAAGGAGGACTTGATACTTTAATTTTTTTCTAAGATCAAGTTGCTCCATCATATTAATTCCCACCAAATTATAACTCTTTAACAAAAGAAATCCCCACACTAAATATTCACCAACCATGAAGTTGAATCAATATGCTCTACCAGTAAATCAAGATAAGAAAGAACAAGTAGGCTCTAGAATTTTAGATTGGTGATATACGAAAGAAACATATATAAGCTCAAGGGGGTTCACTAAGGATTATTTATCATGGATACTGTTAGGTATAATAAGGTTAATCCTAGTGCCTTTATCATATTCATGCATACAAATATCATGTAGTCTCAAAATGGTTTAAAGCAAGTTCTAGAGCAACATGCCTAATGATGAACATTACACAACAAAAAATGGATTGATATATAGTGTACCAATCATAAATTAGGTTCAAATCCTCACAAGGTGAAAGCATGCTCGACTCACTAAAATTGATTAAGAAGCATCTCAAGTTTTAAAATTTTCGCAAGCACATACAAGGAATTATCATGCATCAAATGACTTTTATGAAAATAAAACTCGGAATTAATCATGTGAAATAAATCTACACAGTGTGTACTTATCCATGCTAACATACTCTTGAGACAAGACAATTATATACAATTTTTCTAAAATTTTATTTTTTTGGATTTTTTAAATATTAAGAACACATCCCCACACTTAAATGGTTCATTGTCCTCAATGAATAAAATATATAAAATAATATAATATAATATTTAATTAATACAATCCTAAAAAATATAAAAAAAATATACAACGAAAAGTTAGAAATACTCCCCTAGTGCATAAGCACAAAGTCTCAGTCCAAAAAGAATGGAGAGAGTATGGGCTTCCATACTATAAATTAAGGCCAAAGTTGTGAGTATATAATTGTAAGTTCATTTCATTACCATAAAAGCATCATAGCTCAAATGGTTGGAGGAGCTAAGTAGAAGTCCTTCCTTCTCAAGTCTGAGGTCAGGGGTTCAAATCCCTTCTCCTACATTTCCAAATCCTTTTTGTAAAAACAGCAACCAACAAGACTACTGACAGGCGCTGATTGGACCTGATTTAGCTGACTCGCACTGACATGGCAGATAGACGGCGGATGATTTAGCAATCACGTGGATGCTGACTAGGCTACTGACAGGCGCTGATTGGACCTGATGTAGCCGACTCGCACTGACATGGCAGATATACGGCGGATGATTTGGCAATCACTTGGATGCTGACTAGGTTGCTGACAAGGCGATGCCTCCATGCTGACTTGCGCTAACATGGCAGATGAATCCCGAGTCAGCTTCATGGCGTTAGGTTGCAAGTTGCGGTTGTAGTGTATGTGAATAGATTGACAGCAGCAAGAGCATAATGAGTTAATTGGCCTCATCTATAAAAGCCCACCGTGGGGTGTATTCGCGCACCGTGGGGTTCTTTTCAACAAACAGATTCTTCCTCCACCACAGGGAGAAGTAGTGCACCGTAGGTAGAGAGTTGCGCTAAGTAAGTCTCTAAACAGAGAGTCTCCGCAGCACTGTAAGAAAAATTACACCTTGGTTTCACTATCATCTATCCCTTTTTTTAAAAAAATGCACTTTTTACACAAATTATTCCTGAAACACTTCACACAAAATCACCAAGGCACCTTGCGGGAGTTATAATAAATATAAAAATAAACTAATCTCTTAAAAATACAAAAATATTTAATAACGATAATAGTACAATAATAATAATATAATTATTATTAATATTAATAATAATACAATAAATTACATTACCAACACATTGGGTTGCCTCCCAAGAAGCACTTTTTAAGGTCTTTAGCTCGACCTCCTTATCAATCATTCCGAAGATGGGGTAGAAAGCGGAATATCCACTTTTTTCGATCGGCTCACCAGCTCTGTAATTTTTAACCCTTTGCCCATTCACCTTAAATGATCCTCCATGTGTATCCAATAATTCAACAGAGCCATACGGATAAACTTCAGTAATCTTAAACGGACCAGACCACCTATAAAGAAGCTTTCCTAGAAAAAGTTTCAACCTTGAATTAAAAAGAAGAACTAAATCTCCTTCTTTGAATTCTCTTCGTAATAGCCCTTTGTCAGGCCATCTTTTTGTTTTCTTCTTGTAAAGCTTGGAACTATTATAAGGTTCAAAATGAAGCTCATCTTGCTCGTTAAGTTGGAGAAGTCTTTTCTCGCCTGCTGCTGACAAATCAAAATTAAGACTTTTGATAGCCCAAAATGCTCGATGTTCCAATTCAACTGGTAGATGACATGCTTTTTCATAGACTAATCTGTACGGAGTTGTACCAATAGGTGTTTTAAATGCAGTTCTATATGCCCAAAGTGCATCATCAAGCTTCATAGACCAATCTTTCCTTGATTTTGCAACCGTCTTTTCCAAGATAGTCTTGATTTCGTGGTTAGAGACCTCCACTTGACCACTTGTTTGGGGATGATAAGAAAGCCCCACCTTATGATGAACTCCATATTTATTCAACATAGATTCAAACCGATTCTCCAAGAAGTGCTTTCCTCCACCACTAATCAAAATTCTTGGCACTCCGAATCTGGGAAAAATTGTCTTCTTAAAGAACTTGCTTACAACATGAGCATCATTAGTGGGAGTTGCAATGGCTTCAACCCACTTTAAAACATAGTCAACATCGACCAAAATGTATTTGCTCTGAAAAGATGGGGGGAATGGTCCCATAAAATCAACTCCCCGAACATCAAAAGTCTCTACTTCAAGTATGCTATTGAGAGGCGTCTCATTTCTTCTTGAGATATTTCCGGTTCTTTGACAACGATCACAAGATTGAACGTATTGTTGGACATCTTTAAAGAGAGTTGGCCAATAAAAACCGTATTGAAGAATCTTAGCAGCAGTTTTAGTAGTACTTGCATGACCCCCACATGGTAAATTGTGACAATGTGAGATTATTGAGGCAATCTCATTTTCTGGAACACATCTTTTAATGACTCCATCAACACAAGATTTATAGAGAAAAGGATCACCCCAAAAGTGCTTCCTCACATCATAAAGAAACTTCTTCCTTTGCTGCGATGAATAACCATCAGGAATAGTACCACTAGCTAGATAGTTAGCGATATTAGCAAACCAAGGAACCTCAATACTTGCAAGGGAAAATAGGTGATCATCTGGAAATGAGTCATTAATTGAAATATTTTTACTATCATCACCATCAAGAACAAGGCATGAAAGGTGATCAGCAACCACATTCTCAGCTCCTTTCTTGTCTTTAATCTCCAAATCAAATTCTTGAAGAAGTAGTATCCAACGAATCAAATGAGGTTTAACATCTTTCTTGCTCAATAAATATTTTAATGTTGCATGGTCTGTGTGAACAATAACCTTCGAACCAACAATATACGATCGAAACTTTTCCATTGCATACACCACTGCTATAAATTCCTTCTCAGTTATTGCATAGTTGATCCGAGCTCCATCTAAGGTCTTGCTTGTATAATATATGGCATGAAGCTTGCCATCCTTTCTTTGACCTAAGACTGCACCAATAGCTTGATCACTAGCATCATACATGATCTAAAAAAAAATTCAATCTGGTGGTTGCATGATTGGAACAGTGATAAGAGCTTTCTTTAACTTGTCAAAAGCCTCAATGCAAGTATCATTAAAATAAAAGGGACATCTTTGCCTAAGAGCTCAGTTAGAGGTCGAGCGATTTTTGAAAAATCTTTATAAAACGGAGGTAAAATCTCGCATGCCCAAGAAAACTTCTTACTCCCTTAACCGAAGTTGGGGGTGGTAAGCACTCAACAACCTCTACCTTAGCTCTATCGACTTCGATGCCTCTTTTCGAGATAACATGACCCAAAACAACTCCCTCTTGTACCATAAAGTGACACTTTTCCCAATTTAAAATTAGATTAACTTCTTTACATCTATGCAACACTTTTTCCAAGTTTTGTAAGCATGCATCAAATGATATTCCACAAATAGAGAAGTCATCCATAAAAACTTCCATTATATCTTCAATAAAATCAGAAAAAATTTCCATCATACATCATTGAAAGGTTGGTGGGGCATAACATAATCCAAATTGCATTCTACGATATGCAAATATACCATATGGACATGTAAACGTCATTTTTTCTTGGTCATTTGGATGGATAGGAATTTGTAAGAAACCTGAATATCCATCCAAATAACATAAAAAAGAATGTTTTGCCAATCTTTCAAGTATTTGATCAATAAAAGGGAGAGGAAAATTGTCCTTTTTAGTGGCTTTATTCAAGTCTCGATAATCAATGCACATTCGCCACCCTGTCACAGTTCTAGTAGAAATCAACTCACCCTTATCATTCTTGACAACGGTCATTCCTTCTTTCTTTGGAACTACATGCACAGGGCTAACCCACTTACTATCTGAGATCGGGTAGATTATACATGCAGCAAGAAGTTTTAAAACCTCCTTTTTGACTACCTCCATCATATTAGGATTAAGTCTTCGTTGAGGTTCAATAGAAGAGGCTGCTCGTCTTCAAGAATTATCTTATACGTGCAAAATGATGGATTAATGCCCTTAATATTATCAATAGTGTATCCAGTGACAATTTTATATATTTTTAAAATAGCGAGCAACAACTCAATTTGAATGTCATCAAGCTCAGTATTGAAAATAACAGGATATGAATTATTAGAGCCCATGAACACATATTTCAAAGATGTAGGAAGTGGTTTTAGTTCTACCTGGGGAGGCGTTGAACTCTTCTTAACTTCCTCATTACGCAACGCAATAGAATGATCAAGCATAGCTAGAGGTGCTACATCCAAAAGTTTCTCGTAGCCCGTACACTCCTAATTTTCTTCATCCATGTCACCCTCCAGAACAGTTTGAAGTGGATCTTCACATAGTAAACTGTTGTCTTTAAAGTAAATCACTTCTTCTAGAGCATCAACCCGATTTATTATCTCATCCATAGAAGGGTGTCCCATTATGTTTTGGTGCTTAAATTCCATCTTCTCTTCTCCTACTTGAAAAGAAATTCTTCCATTCTTCATGTCAATTATAGCTCCAGCCGTAGTTAAGAAAGGTCTCCCAAGAATGATAGGAATATTTGCATCCTCTTCCGTCTCCATGACAACAAAATCACATGGAATATAAAATTTACCAACCTTGAGAGGAACATCTTCAAGTTCACCAGGAGGATATTTTACAGTTCTTTCCTGCCAATTATAGAGAGATATGTGTGGGTTTCAGTTCACTTATCTGAAGTTTGTCACAGATTGATAATGGCATTAAACTGATACTTTCTCAAAGATCACACAAAGCCCTTTTGATTTCAACATCCCCTAGTTTGACAGGAGTAGAGTAGCTACCTGGATCTGCTAACTTTTTAGGAAGATGATTCTGCAAGATGGCACTATACTCTGCCGTTAATGAAATAGTAGAACTTTCTTCAATTTTTCTCTTCTTTGATAATACATCTTTGAGAAATTTTGCGTATGAAGGCATCTTTGATAAAACATCCATGAATGGAATATTAATGTGCAGCTTCTGCAGAATTTCAAGAAATTTACCATACTTCTTCTCAAGTTTAGCTTGTGCCAACCTTTTTGGAAAAGGAACAAGAGGCACATACGGTTTAATAGGAGCAACAATAGTTCCTTCTTCTCATCTTCCACTGCCTTTTCTTCGATCACTTTTTCAGCTGTAATGTCATATTCATGATTTTTAGCATTCACTATACTTTTTCTCAACTTTAAATCTAGTTCTGGAAATTCTTTTCCGCTTCTCAGAGTTACATCTTTAATATGACCTCTTTGTGGTTGTTCAACTTGGCCAGGAAGTTGGCCTGAAGACTTTTTGAGTTGGCTCAACTGCTGAGCAATTTGAGTAATCGAATTTTCCATCAACTTGTTGTGAGCCTTTATCTCATTGATACTTGCATCAAAATTATCATTCTTCTTTGACTGTGTAGAGATAAATCCTTCCAAAAAATTTTCTAAGTTAGATTTTTATGGCTGAGTTGGTGGAAGTTGAGCTTGAGCCTGAGTATTTCTTTAGGAGAAATTATGATGATCTCTCCAACCTGGATTGTATGTGTTAGAGTACAGATTATACTGTTGCCTTTGATTTTGGTTGTAAAGGACATTTGCTTATTCCATTGCTAATCCAGAGGGATTAAACTGACAAATATTTTGAGTATGTCCTACTACACCACAAATCTCGCATGAGGCAACTGTAGATGAAGTTCTAGAATCCAATTGCTCAATCTTCTTAACCATTGCTTACATAGTAGTATTTAACATGGTTAGAGCATCAACATCATACTTACCTCCCTTCTTAGGATGATATCTATCACTGTACAGATAGTTATCATTAGACTGTATATCATCTAACAAAGCTTTCGTATCCTCAGTGTTCTTCTTCATAATAGATCCACCAGAAGCAGCATCAACAAAAATTTGGAATTCTTCTGTTAACCCATTATAGAATGTATGGATCAACAACCAATCAGGAATGCCATGGTGATGACATTATCTCTGAAGCCTTTTGTATCTTTTCCACGCATCATGAAGAGACTCCTCATCATCTTGATGAAAGTTAGATATGTCGTTCCTGAGCTTTGCAGTCTTCTTCTGACTAAAAAATTTGAGTAGAAAGGCCTTTGCTAAACTATCCCAAGTAGTGAACTTGTTTGGCACCTCATCTTTCAACCAATCTTTTACTGCATCTCGAAGAGAGAATGAAAATAATCCCAGCTTTATCGCATCATCACTAACATTAGTCTACTTTATCGTATCACACTTCTCCAGAAAACTCTCAAGATGATCAACAGGATTTTCAGTGGACAATCCTGCAAAAGAATCATCGGAGATGAATTGGATGAATTGAGGCTTGATTTTAAAGTGAGTAGCCGTGACCGTTAGTTTGAGAATACTGGATAGTAAGTCCTTAGTATCTGGCATACCCTGCTCATTGAGAGCTTTGGCTGGTTCACCCATAACTTCCTTGTTTTTTTGTTTTCTTCATGTACCTGCTAGTCTTCTTGCTGTAGCTTCAATTTCAGGATTAAAAGCAATCAAGTTTTTAGTACCTGAACTTCGAGTTTGCATGCAACAAGAAAACTATAAACCAATATCAATAAAGAGGGAATAATAGTCGAAGCACAGAACTAAAAGATTTAGCTAAACTAACTCAAAAATTTACTAATCCAATACCGCTTTGTCCCCGACAGTGGCAAAAATTTGACAAGGCTGTCGCGTGCCTATCAAATAACAATATCTAACAAATCCTTCTAACTATATAGTAGGGTAAGTCAGAGTCGATCCCACAGAGATAAATGTACCAATCACTAGTAATTTTTGACTCGAATTAACTAAGCAAATAACAGAATTAAAATTGAGAGATTGATTAACTAAAATTATACTAAATCAAATACGTTGTATTATTCAAATAACTAAAAACATCCAGAATTAAGTATCCCCACTAGCATGAATCAATGCAATTATGATTTCCCACCCCAATCAATCATATACTACTCAAGAGGAAAGACGCGCCCTATAAAATACCAATAACCTCTCTCGAGTATTAATGGCTTCTCTAAAATACAATCAAGCCGATTTTAATGGTATCATGCAATTTAGAGACATTAAACACAACATCTTAACTTTCTAACAATCCGTTCTACCTATTTTCATGGAGAAGTTCATGTCCTTATTGGATAAATCACAACCACCTAAGTACAACTTTCGTTGATAAATAAATATTGGGTTCAAATAATACACATAATCACATCTGATATGTAATTGTTAATTAAGCACAATTCAATAAGCAAGAACATGTAATATAACTAAATTGGGGGGATTGGGAAAATCATGCATCGATCATAACTTTGGTTCAACTTAACCCTAGATTTAAAAATCTACTCACATATAACTAAACTAACAAAATGCATAATATAATAAAAACACATAATTGATATTGATGAGAATAGAGAAGAAAATTTTCAATCTTTTTACAAGAAGAAAAAGTAATGATCCTCTCTGTATACATATGTATCTGTATATCTAATAGAAGTCTTTTAATGATTCTAGGAAAAATACAAGTACGCTTTCTAAACTGATTGGATTTCTAAAGGAAAATTTGCAGCTGAATTTTCTCCAATAATTCTGGGCCGCTCTAGTTTTAATTTGATACTTGGACCTCTGTAGAATGAAAGAAAGTTCCGCTAGCTTTACGTGGGTTGTTAAATCGTCCAATTCTGACAGTCTGGAACTCAAGATATGGCCCAAACAGTGAATTACGCGCATGTAGTCCAACAAATAAGAATTTCCTTCTAATAAATCTCCAAATAAAACTTTAATTCTCCAATCCATCCAAATTTAGGATTTCCTTGCTTCCTACAATAAAATATTAAAATCTAATTAATAAAAATTCAAATCAATGCAAAATATAATAATTATGAGGAATAAAATCATATAATATATATAAATATATATCCTATCATTTACCTATCAGATTTTTCCATCAGAGTATGTGACTGGAAGATATCAGAGTTTATAACTTTATCAGTATTTGACAAATCAGAGTTTATAATAAGCATTAATCTATCATTATCTGTCAAAGCTATATTCGAGGAAGAGACTACTTTTATTTAGAAAACTTGATTTGCAGAAGATTTGTCGGTATAGGACTTTACATATTTGTAACAATCAATAGTTGGGTGTGTATTAGAACTCCTTATTTCAGGTATATCATATCTAAGATTGATTGTGTAACTATAGAATATATAAGAACATATTAGGTTTACACTAAAAGTGTTGATTATCGATTATATCATTCGTGAAACCTAGCAGCTGTCAAGGATATTTGTTCATCCTTTTAGAGAGTTTATAAACAGTTTTTATTCATTAATATAAAGGTTGTTCTTCATATTTAAGTTTTAATTCGATTTGATTGTTAAATACTGTATTTACCCCCTACAAGTATACTTGTAGACCTAACAATTGGTATCAGATACACAAAGAGTTTTAAGATCCAGAAAAACAATCAATAATGGCTGATAAAGAAACTCAAACAAATCAACCACCACCAATCACAACCCAAATCAACAATAACATGAGCATATATGAAACCATCTATTTTCCAATCCTGAAAGTGAATGAATATCCTTTTTGAAAGGTGAAAATGGTTGTGTGTCTGTTATTCCCAATCAATGCAACAAGAATTACAGAAGGGGGGTTGAATGTAATTTTGTCTTCTTTTTCTGATTTTAAGAATGTTCTTACTTAATATATAACTATGTTGATTTTGCTAGAAGTGCGGAATGAAAGTAAAATGAAAATCAAAACAGAAAGCAATCAAACACAAGGCTTTACAACTTTTGGTGGATTTGAACTTATCCACTAGAGATATATATATAAAGATGAGAACTCTGTGATGCTTGAATGGAACACAGCTGCTTATAAGTGAACTTACAGAAAAACAAAGAGATGCTTTACAGATCCAGCTTTATCTATCTCTCTGAAAATAATGCTTGCTTAGTTAGTTTGTTCTACTTGCTACACTTCATTTATATACTACCAAGTTACATGATAAAAAGACAAACAATTAAAACAAAGATGGTTTATAGTCTAATTCCATGCTACTTCATTACTCTATCCAGCATCTTTGAATATCTTCATAATAGCATGGAAATGGTAATGCTTTTTTGTTCTCTAAATCCTGCAATTAGGATGCCACATTCTATTTGCAAACACCCGACACATGTGACTGTGTTGTCACTGTCAACTGCTATATTGAATATGATCATCCATCGGGACTATGTTGGTCATCTGTCGGGAGCCTTGTTGATTATCTGTCGGGAGCCTTTGTAGATCATCAGTCAGGAGCCTTTCTACCACTTGACTCTATTTCACTTATACAATTAGCCAACCTATTCTGTATATCAATCTAGTAGTCAACATGACTTAAAGAATCCTACAACATCTACTAATACATTGTTGTTTACAGTCATGTGCTATAAGACTTATTATTACATAAGCTACACTCTCGATGGATGTTCAGTTGTTATCCGTCGGGACTATAAAGTTCATCCGTCGGGACTATTGTAGAACATCCGCCGAGAGCTACAAAAGCACTAAGTTAAATCTACTAAGGTGTTTTGTTCAACTTATTATCAAGTTCATAACATATTCCTAACAATCTCCCCCAATTTATGTCTACTGGAATTGTAGCCATAAATTAAGAGAAACTTGATGATAACAAAACACCCTAAATGTACAGATTGAATAATGGTAGATAAAACTAGTAAGTGCTACAGTTTATTTGAAATTTGACCAAAGTAAAGTGTACAAAGAGTTCTCACAATCATTTTCAAGGTGCTCCTCTAGTCTGAGCATATGTGATCTATTTCCTTGATTGTCTTGATTTCTTCCCAAGCTTCCTGTTATTTTCTTCTATTTGATTTTGGAGTTTTATGTGAAATTCAAGTTCTTCAGTATTTGATAGATCTAACTTTTCTTGCATTTCCATTAGAGTCTCATTACTTGAGAACTCAATTGGTCAACCCGTATGAAGAATCTCCTAACACCTTTTTCATCCATGAATTCCATCAGCCAGTAAGGCCTCAAGTGCACTCTATTTCTTGTGAAGGGAATTGATAGAGTCCTTGGAAGTGCATTTGAGGCTATTCTGCTGCTCCTTAGTTCTTCTATCTTCTTTAGAACCATTTTCTTGGCAGTCACATTGAATCCAAAATTTTTCTTGAAAGATGAGAAGATCTTTATCAACACAGAACAGCTTTCTTGAAGAATCCTATGAAGGGGCCATATGATCTCTTTCCTACCCTTGTATTTGAACACCAGTCTTTCAGGCTCATCCTTGGGAACTATTGGCTCACTATGAAAATTTTCTTGTAGGATTCACCTTAAATTTCTCCTACACCTCTGAGGGCTTGGATGTTTGAGTTGTAGATGTAGATTGGTTGGGAATGTAATCTTTCATCTTATCATAATTGAAGTTCAATCTTCTTTTGGGAAGGATTTTGTATCTGAACTTCCTTTTCTATTGAGGTTTCTTATGCATTTTCTGATCTTGATCTTCAGCTACCATAGGTTGTTTCTCAGAAATCTCAGTTACAGTTTTCACAGCTTGAAGCTTGGCTACTATAGCAGCTTACTTTTTTTTCTGTTTGAGCTTCTTAGCATCTAAAACAACTTGCTTCTTTTCTTGCTTGATTCTCTCCTTTTCTTCCTTCTTAGCTTCTGCAAACTGAGGGTGTCCAGCCACCACACAGATTTCTTTCCCATTCCCGTAGATCTTAGAAATTCTTCTCTTTAGCACAGAGTCAGTTGGATCTTTGAAGAATGTAATGGACCTTGCCAATAGTTTCTTTTCATCCGGCCTTGGAGTCTCAAACATAAGGTCCAAGGGGTTCTTGTCAGATAACTTTGGATAATTTCTGTCACAACCCCCAACTTAACAATACTTAATATATAACTATTACAATATTTAAAAGAAATTAAATATAAATGAATCCAAGATCTTATAGTTTAGGGTTTGGAACAGCCCAACACTACTAACTATTACAACTGGTTTTAATATCGAGTCCGCACACAAAACTATCTCTTATTCTACCTAAGCTCGGACATACACATCGGCATCAAAAGTCTTACGTGCTGTCTGCTTGAATCTAACCATAGCTGCTAGCTGTAATATCAGGGTTAAAGCAAGTAGTGAGCCAAATGCTCAACAAGTGCTAAACAATACGATACAAAACATAAATCGAGATATATATTAAAGAATGACAATGTGAAGATATAACTAATAATAACAAGAGATGAACTTTTGGGTAATGGCATCATTTGTTTGAATCAAAAACTTTTTCAAAATCATATATTAATCAAAAATCATTTTATGACGCTACGGATTACAACCGGTGATCAGCCGCGAAGTAATCCCGAACCTCGCTGGGTTCTAAAACATTAATGGGATCCCTAGGCAACTTTTAAGCCTATAATATCAGTGTGGAAAGGACTTGCATCTCAGTCCAGATCCACTATTTAAAGAAAACATTTATCCCCCTTTGGGACTGAAAATCCAAATTTTAATCATTTCAAAAACTGATGCCGATTGATAATAAAATTTCTTAAACAGTAAACATTTTTATCAAGGGATTGTAGATTGACTTGAAACACTGGAATTATGTTCACTAAATCTTAGGGCCATGATCCACTAGACTTTACTCTATCAGGGTAATTGAAAGGTTTCCATTTACAAGAATTTTGACAAGGAGATTTAGTAGGGTTATTGGATAATATGAAAGAGTAATGCCAAACTAGGCTTAAAACAATGGTATTAGACAAGGTATATGTATTAGAACATCAAGAAGATAAGCATTACTGGTTACAAGTATGATAGAGGTGTTAAGATATAAAGAAAGTGATCATTAGCTTAAGGTATATCAGGATGTCAAGCTTTACGGTAAGGATAGGGTTATTAAACAATCGTGAACGACTTTAAAGAATATCTGGCTTTTAGGTATCAAGATAAAGTTTCTATCGGGGTTCTTACAAGACTTAAATCAAGCATCAGGGTGTAAAATCAGAATTTCTCAGTAATCAATAGCATGTTAATCAAAAGGATCAATCAGGTATTATAACAATTCTCTATTTTATCATGGCATCCCGATTACTTTGGTATACTAGCATGGTATGATTTTTGATCTACTTGCAATAAGTACTTGAGGGTTCATGGCATTTCTATATAATACGAAGATAGATTTGAGAATCACTTGGTCCGGGTATAACAAGGTAAATCAGGATACTCGCATCATATATATAAGAACTAGTTATCACACATTCGCAGTGTAAACTAAAAAGTAGGTTGAATCACTTGCCTTGTGAAGGCTGGACTGGACTGGACTGGACTGGAAAGTAGGAGCAACTGGAAGCTCTACTCGACATTTATAGCAAGTTTACCCTCGTCTCAAGATCCTACACAATTAATAATAACCTCATTATAATATATTCTCACCAACGCAACCTACTTACAACCCGAAATTAAACACAAATGGCACTTAGGCCTATATGCACGCAATTTATAATCACCTTATAAACATAATAGTACGCATAGCCACATATACTCACATACAATATTTTAAATACCAAACAATATCACACACACACCATATTGCAACACTAGGCTTGGATGATCTCGTTCCATAACTTAAGTCACTTGATCGCTAAACTAGACAAAGTCTCTAAATTTTGGCCTCCTAACTCGATGTGCCTTTACTAAACTATCCAAAACCTATTGACCCTCACTTGGGCCTTTCACTCTACTGGCTTTATTCTATCTTGCAACTATAGTTGTCAACCTAGGTCTCACTCATAAATGCTCTAAAACTATGTGGTAAGTGAAGGTGCTTACTAAGGTAAATTTCAGAATGACATCTATGGTTTCTTGAGTGTATTAGACACTCTTATACTACAAGTTTAACTCCAAAACTTCTACACTAGACTCTTCTGATCATAAGGCAACTCCCAAACTTGATGTGGCTCAAGGGCCTAACTTCGGCCTCCCTAGGCCTAAGCTTAAAGTCCATGGTTCCCCTATTTTTCTGGGCAGAAAAGGTCCTGACTTGAACTAACTTGTGACACATTATTCTAACTCAAATCGTATGAACTATGGTTGGAAAACCTCCTCTGACACTCCCTCTAAGGCCCAACAGGGCTTAATAAGGGCCTACCTATGACATGGTCAAAACTTTCTATTTCTAAGTTGCAACAAAACTGTCCCCTGCTGGACAGATTTTGTGATTCCACTCGTGCACCTAACCAAACGTCTTACAAACCTCCAACAAACACCTAAAACCTATTATATACTCCTTGTGCTAGCTTATGGTGTCTTTGGCCTCAAAGTGCACCACAAATGCTCATTCAAAATTTCCCCATAAACTAGTGCATCAAATCTGGAAAAAAGCAAACACTAACTAATCCCTTTCCACCTTGACTCCCACTTATCCAAACATCCAACCTTTACCAAAGCAAACCTAGTGCATCAACATCCTAAAATAGTTCCTCAATAGGAGGGGAGATCATCCATGCCCTAGAACACCAACATGCAAATAAAAATATAACAATGCAACTCATGGAAAACACTTAACAAGATTTCGGCTAAAACATAGAGTTTAAATTCTTGTAAATTCGACTTGTACCTATTAATCAACCTTAATAATCATGAAATATATCTTCTCTTAACTATTATTAAGAAATATATCATGGAAACAATCTATTTCAAGCACAAATAATTCGAATTTATAGATTTTTAAACATGAAAACATGATTTCGAGAAGAGTAGCATACACAACATGGTTGATCATCATATTAACATCTTAAAACTAGCATGCATGGATAAACATGATTATATAGTGAAATTTCAGTAGTATGCAAAGGTTTTTAAAGCATGGTTTCTCCATAAAACACTTAGTTAAAACATATATAAAATGTATCTCATAGAGAGCTCTTGAATTCACAAGAATCAAGAGTTTCTCTTTGGAGATCACACAAAAACTACACATGCAACCATGAAACTTCATCTCCCAAATCACAAAAATCTTGGGAAGTATATAAAATAAATGTAGGTGGAAGAATTACACTAGGGAAGATGAGAAATGGGATGGAAAAATGGAAGGGAGTGGGGGAGGGGGTTCTCGGCCGAGAGCAAGGAGAGGGAGGGGGAGTAGAGGAAAAAAGAGGTGAGTTGGGGTGTGGAGTGAGTGAAATGATTTCTCACATTTTGTTTTTGGTTTTATGCCTTTGATTGACTAAAAAAATAAGTGGAAATGAGAATGTACAAGAATACCCTCTAGCTAAAGTTAGGCCATTTTGCATGCAAGGTTAATGTGGTAATTTGGTTAACAACAAGTGAGTTAGTGGGGTTGGAAAGGTCTCTTTTGCCCTTTAATAGAATGGAAGAGTGATTTGCATGCAAGGGTTTCCATATAATTTGCTAATTATAACAAATAAATTTTTAAAGATTTATTTTTATAAAATAAAATACAAGTTCAAAAATTATAAAATTTATACCATAAAATAGCTTGGATTTTTAGAAATTTTATAAGATCACTTCTGAAATTTGTGAATGAAATAACTTTTAAAAGAAATTTTTTTCCAAGGTTTAGAATATTCCTTATAAATCAAAAATAAGGGAAATAAATAAACTTTTGCTTTGAAAAATCATATTCTATATAAAGCAATTTATAATGTAGAAATTTTCATTCACACAACGTACAATCATTGAGTATATTTACATTCGGCTCTAATATTATACAAAGTTCACAAATAATATTACACAAAATGCCGGTCGTAACATCCTCTCCCCCTTAAGGGATTCTGTCCCTAGAATCTAAGAGAACATATGAGGATACCGGGAACGCATATCAGACTCTAACTCCCAAGTTGATTCTTCGACCATGGGGTTCCTCCAAAGTACTTTTACTAACTTTACCGACTTATTCCTAAGACTCTTTACTTGCCAGTCGAGTAATTTGACAGGTTGCTCCACAAATGACAGGTCTGCCTGAATTTCTACAGGTTCATATTCTATCACATGGTTGACATCAGGATTGTACTTCTTAAGCAATGACACATGGAACACATTATGCACATGCTGATACTGAGGTGGTAAGGCTAACTCGTAGGCCACCTTCCCCACTTGACTCAAAATTTCAAAAGGACCTATATATCTAGGTGCTAACTTCCCTTTCTTGCCAAATCTAGACAACCCTTTCCTTGGTGACACCTTCAGCAAAACGGCTTCGCCTACTTGCAATCTAACATCCTTACGCGCAGGATCTACATACTTTCTCTGTCTATCTTGAGCAGAAAGCAACCTTTTTTAAATTAAATTGACTGTCTCATGCAACTGTTGTACCAATTCCTAGCCTAGAATCTTTTCTTCTCCTACTTCATCCCAACTTGTCGGTGATCTACATTTCCGTCCGTACAAAGCTTCGTATGGTGGCATGCCAATACTGGAGTGATAGCTGTTATTATAGGAAAATTCTACTAATGGCAAGTGGTCGTCCCAACTTCCTGCAAAATCAATTGCACAACTGTGCAACATGTCTTCGATTGTTTGAATTGTCCTTTCGCTCTGACCATCAGTCTGCGGGTGATACGCCGTACTCATGTTCAGCTTCGTGCCAAGACTCCCTTGAAATTGCTTCCAGAATCTCGAGTTAAATTGGGGATCTCTGTCTGAAACTATCGATACGGGTACTCCATGTCTTAGTATGATTTCACGCACATACAGATGAACCAATCTGTCCAATAATGACTTCTCATTAATTGGAAGGAAATGCTCCGACTTCGTAAGGCGATCAACTATAACCCATATAGCATCATGTCCGAATTTCATTCACGGTAGTCCCACTATAAAGTCCATAGCAATATTTTCCCATTTCCATTCTGGAATCTTTAGGGGCTGAATTAATTCGCTTGGTCGTTGATATTCTGCCTTCACTTTCTGACAAGTATAACACTTTGCAACCCATTCTGCCACCTCTCACTTCATATTTGGCCACCAAAAGTTCTGCTTCAAGTCCCGATACATCTTCGTGCTTCCCGGATGGATTGAAAATATTTAATTATGGGCTTCTTGCAAAATCTCATTCTTCAATTCAGGTACATGAGGAATCTAAATTCTTGAGGAAAAGCTTAGTATACCTTGCTCATACTTTTGAGTACCAATCTCTTCTCCAGTTAGCTAATTCTTCTCTTTATCCATTACTTCTTCCTGACATTTCCTTATCTTTTCCACTAGTGTTGGATGAAAAGTCATTGCATGACAAACTTCTTCAACTATTCCACAATCATAAAGTTCCAATCCAAATCTCTTAATTCTCTTCAGACAAATCTTTCGATGTTGCTATCATATTCAATCTTTCCTTCCTACTCAAAGCATCGGCTACAACCTTCACCTTTCCAGGATGATAATTTATCGAGCAATCATAGTCCTTAATCAATTCCAACCATCTCCTTTGCCTCATATTGAGCTCCTTCTGAGTGAAAATGTACTTTAAACTCTTGTGATCCGTGTAGATTTCACACTTTTCCCTATAGAGGTAATGTCTCCAAATCTTAAGTACGAACACTATGGCGGCTAGTTCCAAGTCATGCGTCGGGTACTTCAATTCATGCGGGTTTAACTTGTCTTGACGCATACGCGATCACCTTATTGTGTTGCATTAGCACACAGCCCAATCCTTTATGTGAAGCATCGCTAAAAATCATAAAGTTTCCTTGGTCGTGTGGTAGTACTAACGCCAGAGCTGCTACAAATCTCTGTTTCGATTCTTGAAAGCTATCCTCACATTCTGCATTCCATTCGAACTTCTGATTCTTCCTGGTTAACTTAGTCAATGGCATGGCGATTTTTGAAAAATTCTTGACAAATCTTCTATAATACCCTACCAATCCTTGAAAACTTCGCACTTCCGTAGGTGTCTTTGGCCTCTCCCAACTCATAATCGCCTCAATCTTTGCCGGATCTACTTTAACTCCTTCATCTCGAATGACGTGCCCCAAAAATTGAACTTTCTTTAACCAAAACTCATATTTAGAAAACTTGGCATACAACTTCTCTTGGCGGAGTATCTCCAATGCTATCCACAGATGCTGCTTATGTTCTTCTTCCGACTTTGAATAAATAAGGATGTCATCAATAAATACCACTACGAACTTGTCCAAATACTATTAAATACCCGATTCATCACATCCATAAATGTTGCCGGGGCGTTAGTCAAACCAAAAGGCATTACTAAGAATTCATAATGTCCGTATCTTGTCCTGAATGATGTCTTTGGATATCTTCTTCTTTGATCTTTAATTGATGGTATCCTGATCTTAAGTCAATCTTTGAAAAGCACCTTGCTCCTTTCAGCTGATCAAATAGGTCATCTATTCTTGGTAGCGGGTATCGGTTCTTAATCGTCACCTTATTCAACTCCCGATAATCTATACATAACCGCATACTTCCATCTTTCTTCTTTACGAACAAGACAGGTGCTCCCCATGGCGACGTACTTGGCCGTATCACTCCTTTGTCCAACAATTCTTGTAGCTGGCTCGCCAACTCTTTCATTTCTGCTGGTGCCATCCTATATGGGGCCTTCGAAACTGCTTCTGTGCCCGGAGCAAGGTTGATCTCAAACTCGATTTGTCGATCTGGCGGTAAGCCTGGTAGTTCGTCTGGAAACATATCTTGAAATTCGTTAACTACGGGAATACCTTCTATGCTGGGGTTGCCCTTTTCTGAATCCACTACATAAGCTAGAAACGACTCACAACCTTTTCTAAGTAACTTCTTAGCCTGAACGATTGTAAGAAACAGTTGCTCTTGCCTCTGTCCCTTAATACTACTTTCTCCCCACTCTTCGTCTTTAAATACACTTTCTTGGACTTACAATTAATATGGGCGTTATTCTTCCCTAACAAATCCATACCTAAAATTATATCAAACTCTCCCAACTTGAAGAGTATCAAGTCGGCTGAAAACTTATACCCCGAAATATCAATCTCACACTTCGGACAGAGTTGACTCACAGAAATCTTCTCTTGGTTCGCAATTACCACATTTACTACCTCGTTCATAACCATTTTATCATATTAAAGTTTATCAACAAAAGTTTCTGATATGAAAGATCTCATTGCTCCCGAATCAATCAATACTTTAGCTACGACATTATTTAGTAAAAGTGTACCTGCTATCACCTCAGAGTTCTGAACAGCGTCCTTCATTTTCAAATCGAATGTCCTTGTTGTTGCTTGCGGAGTTGTTATATGTGGTGGAGGTAATGCGAATACCTCAGCTGGCATGTTTGCACTGGTACTTGCCACATTCATCAGAGCTTTAACTGGTCCGGTTGTCTTGCACTGCCTAGCTATGTGTCCAGTCTTTCCAGACTTGTAACATGTAACTCCTGGCTTCGGTATCTTACACTTGTTTGCCAAATGTCCCTTCTGGTTGCACCTATAGCATGTCATGCTCAGCTTATTACACACTCCGGGGTGCCTTCTTCCACAATGCTTGCATTCCGGTATCTGAAATCTATTTTCTCCAACTTGTCCTTGGCTTGCGTGGTTGTTCCCCTTTGATTCTTGTCTTTTGCTAAAATTTCCCTTTTTTTGAAAATTTCGGCCCTTATGGAATCCAATCCTCTTTACATTCCGATCTTGTGAATTTTCAGCTTCAGACTTTTCTCCATAAAATGGAACCTTTCTCTTCTTATTATCCCTTTCCTTTCTTGACTGCATCCCATTATTCTCAATCAGAGCAGCTTTCTGTACTACGCCTGCGTAAGTATCAAGCTCAAACATAGCCACTCTATCTCTGATCCAAGGCTCTAATCCTTGTTGAAATCTCTTTGCTTTTTCCTCCTCACTACTGGTATACTTTGTCACAAACCTTCACAATTCTGTGAACTTCTTCTCATACACCGGTACATACATATTCCCTTGCTTCAATTCAAGAAATTTAAGCTCCTTCCGATTCTGCATGTACTTAGGGTAATACTTTTCTAGAAATAACTTCTTATATCTTTCCCAAGAAACTTGCTGATTTGCTTCCATAGCTTTTACTGATTCCCACCAATAGATGACTTCGCCTTTCAAGAAGTAAGTAACATATGGTGTCTTCTGATTGTCCCCTAACTATACCAACTCAAAAGCCCTTTCCATTTCTTTAATCCATGTGTTAGCTATTATTGGATCAGTGGTATCATGAAATACAGGTGGGTTAACATTCTGAAAAGCCTTGAAAGTAACAACCTGTCGAGGTGGTACTGATGGATCAGGTGGTTGGTGTGGTTCACGGTTATCTTGGTTTTCAAATCATCGTTGAAGAGTTAGTTGTTGTTGAGCTATAACATTTGTTTGCTGTTGTAAGGTTTCCAGTAATCGAAGAATATTTGGTTTTGTGGTAGATGTGGTTGTTGGGTTCTTCTTTTTGGGTGGCATGATCCTGAAATAAGAGTTACGTCAAAACATATATGAATAATGAAATAATTCGAGGGTGTCGCATGGTATTCTGATTTACATATAAGGTCAAGTTTCAAATTAATCAAATATGGTGATGCATATAAAGGCGTAAGATAACAGTTGAAAGCATATGGAACAATAATGCATAATAATTGATATTTAAAGGTCACAATACATCAAGATTAGGATAAAGTCTGATTCTTGGAATAACATGCTTATTTAAAGGAAACAACTGGGAATTCTACAAAGTCCGATAATACAACAACATAAAAGGTAGATAATGGAAAGAACTAAGGCTCCACTCCATCGGAATGGGGCTTGGTAGTCTTCTCCTCTCGAAGCGTCTTCACAATGCTCTGGAGCTCATCCGCCACCATCTGGATGATATACTGACTGGTACGGTCTCGGTGTGATGGCATTTCCTCAAGCTTAGTGTTGACGTACTGAACCAAAGTCTCAAGTCTCGCAGTCATCTGCTCCTTAGGCTTCCTTATCAGTCGGTCGTACTTGCCCTGAACCATGTCAAACTCGCACCTCAACTCAGCATACACGGAGAAAGCAATAGTGTCGTCCGACCCAGAGGATGACGAGGTGTGCGCCATTTGCTGACAAACCAATAAGAGGAGTATTAATAATAAATTTACTTAACCTACTCTCTCGCATATTATCTATACCCTATACATATATCCTATAACCTATTTGGGCTGTCCAAGGACTCTAAACCGTAGCTCTGATACCAAAACCTGTCACACCCCCCCAACTTAACAATACATAATATATAACTATTACAATATTTAAAAGAAAGTAAATACAACTGAATCCAAGATCTTACAGTTTCGGGTTTGGAACAGCCCAACACTACTAACTATTACAACTGGTTTTACTTTCAAGTCCTCACACAAAACTATCTCTTATTCTACCTGAGCTCGGACATACGCATCGGCATCACAAGTCTTACGTGCTGTCTGCTTGAATCTAACCATAGCTGCTAGCTGTAATATCAGGGTTAAAGCAAGTAGTGAGCCAAATGCTCAACAAGTGCTAAACAATACGATACAAAACATAAATCGAGATATATATTAAAGAATGACAATGTGAAGATATAACTAATAATAACAAGAGATGAACTTTTGGGCGATGGCATCATTTGCTTGAATCAAAAACTTTTTCAAAATCATATCTTAATCAAAAACCATTTTATGACGCTACAGATTACAGCCGGTGATCAGCCACAAAGTAATCCCGAACCTCGCTGGGTTCTAAAACATTAATGGGATCCCTAGGCAACTTTTAAGCCTACACTATCAGTGTGGAAAGGACTTGCATCTCAGTCCAGATCCACTATTTAAAGAAAACATTTATCCCCCTTTGGGACTGAAAATCCAAATTTTAATCACTTCAAAAACTGATGCCGATTGATAATAAAATTTCTTAAACAGTAAACATCTTTATCAAGGGATTGTAGATTGACTTGAAACACTGGAATTATGTTCACTAAATCTTAGGGCCATGATCCACTAGACTTTACTCTATCAGGGTAATTGAAAGGTTTCCATTTACAAGAATTTTGACAAGGAGATTTAGAAGGGTTATTGGATAATATGAAAGAGTAATGCCAAACTAGGCTTAAAGCAATGGTATTAGACAAGGTATAGGTATTAGAACATCAAGAAGATAAGCATTACTGGTTACAAGTATGATAGAGGTGTTAAAAATAAAGAAAGTGATCATTAGCTTAAGGTATATCAGGATGTCAAGCTTTAGGATGAGGATAGGGTTATCAAACAATCGTGAACGACTTTAAAGAATATCTGGCTTTTAGGTATCAAGATAAAGTTTCTATTGGGGTTCTTACAAGAGTTAAATCAAGCATCAGGGTGTAAAATCAAGATTTCTCAGTAATCAATAGCATGTTAATCAAAAGGATCAATCAAGTATTATAACAATTCTCTATTTTATCATGGCATCCCGATTACTTTGGTATACTAGCATGGTATGATTTTTAATCTACTCGCAATAAGTACTTGAGGGTTCATGGCATTTCTATATAATACGAAGATAGATTTAAGAATCACTTGGTCCGGGTATAACAAGGTAAATCAGGATACTCGCATCATATATATAAGAACTAGTTATCACACATTCGCAGTGTAAACTAAAAAGTAGGTTGAATCACTTGCCTTGAGAAGGCTGGACTGGACTGGACTGGAAAGTAGGAGCAACTGGAAGCTCTACTCGACCTTTATGGCAAGTTTACCCTCATCTTGAGATCCTATGCAATTAATAATAACCTCATTATAATATATTCTCACCTACACAACGTACTTACAACCCGAAATTAAACACAAATGGCACTTAGGCCTATATGCACGCAATTTATAATGACCTTATAAACATAATAGTACACATAGCCATATATAATCACATACCATATTTTAAATACCAAACAATATCACACACACACATACCATATTGCAATACTAGGCTTGGATGATCTCATTCCAAAAATTAAGTTACTTGATCGCTAAACTAGACAAAGTCTCCAAATTTTGGCCTCCTAACTCGATGTGTCTTTACTAAACTATCCAAAACCTATTGACCCTCACTTGGGACTTTCACTCTACTGGCTTTATGCTATCTTGCAACTATAGTGGTCAACCTAGGCCTCACTCATAAATGCTCTAAACCTATGTGCTAAGTGATGGTGCTTACTAAGGTAAATTTCAGAATGACATCTAGGGTTTCTTGAGTGTATTAGACACTCTTACACTACAAGTTTACCGCCAAAACTTCTACACTAGACTTTTCTGATCATAAGGCAACTCCCAAACTTGATGTGGCTCAAGGGCCTAGCTTGGGCCTCCCTAGGCCTAAGCTTAAAGTCCATGGTTCCCCTGTTTTTCTGGGCAGAAAAGGTCCTGACTTGAACTAACTTTTGACACATTATTCTAACTCAAATCCTATAAACTATGGCCGGAAAAACTCCTCTAACACTCCCTCTAACTAAGACCCAACAGGGCCTAATGAGGGCCTACCTATGACATGGTCAAAACTTCCTATTTCTAAGTTGCAACAAAATTGTCACCTGCTGGACATATTTTGTGATTCCACTCGTGCACCTAACCAAACATCTTACAAACCTCCAAAAAACACCTAAAACCTATTATATACTCCCAGTGCTAGCTTCTGGTGGCTTGGGCCTCAAAGTGCACAACAAATGCTCATTCAAAACTTCCCCATAAACTAGTGCATCAAATCTGGAAAAATGCAAACACTAACTAATCCCTTTCCACCTTGACTCCCACTTATTAACCAAACATCCAACCTTTACTAAAGCAAACCTAGTACATCAACATCCTAAAATAGTAACTCAACAGGAGGGGAGATCATCCATGCCCTAGAACACCAACATGCAAATAAAAATATAACATGCAACTCATGGAAAACACTTAACAAGATTTCGGCTATAACATAGAGTTTAAATTCTTGTAAATTCGACTTGTACCTATTACTCAACCTTAATAATCATTAAATATATCTTCTCTTAACTATTATTAAGAAATATATCATGGAAGCAATCTATTTCAAGCACAAATAATTCGAATTTATAGATTTTTAAACATGAAAACATGATTTCGAGAAGAGTAGCATACACAATATGGTTGATCATCATATTAACATGATTATATTAACATGGTTGATCATCTTAAAACTAGCATGCATGGATAAACATGATTATATAGTGAAATTTCATTAGCATGCAAAGGTTTTTAAAGCATGGTTTCTCCATAAAATACTTAGTTAAAACATATATAAAATGTATCTCATAGAGAGCTCTTGAATTCACAAGAATCAAGAGTTTCTCTTTGGAGATCACACAAAAACTACACATGCAACCATGAAACTTCATCTCCCAAATCACAAAACTCTTGGGAAGTATATAAAATAAATATAGGTGGAAGAATTACACTAGGGAAGATGAGAAATGGGATGGAAAAATGGAAGGGAGTGGGGGAGGGGGTTCTCGGCCGAGAGCAAGGAGAGGGAGGGGGAGGAGAGGAAAAAAGAGGTGAGTTGGGGTGTGAGTGAGTGAAATGATTTCTCACATTTTGTTTTTGGTTTTATGCCTTTGATTGACTAAAAAAAATAAGTGGAAATGAGAATGTACAAGAATACCCTCTAGCTAAAGTTAGGCCATTTTGCATGCAAGGTTAATGTGGTAATTTGGTTAACAAGTGAGTTAGTGGGCTTGGAAAGGTCTCTTTTGCCCTTTAATAGAATGGAAGAGTGATTTGCATGCAAGGGTTTCCATATAATTTGCTAATTATCAAATAATTTTTTAAAGATTTATTTTTATAAAATAAAATACAAGTTCAAAAATTATAAAATTTATACCATAAAATAACTTGGATTTTTAGAAATTTTATAAGATCACTTTTGAAATTTGTGAATGAAATAACTTTTAAAAGAATTTTTTTTCCAAGGTTTAGAATATTCCTTATAAATCAAAAATAAGGGAAATAAATAAACTTTTGCTTTGAAAAATCATATTCTATATAAAGCAATTTATAATACAAAAATTTTCATTCACACAACGTACAATCATTAAGTATATTTACATTCGGCTCTAATATTATACAAAGTTCACAAATAATATTACACAAAATGCCGGTCGTAACAATTTCTTTTGGGCTTCAAAACCAAGTTGGCTTTTGGAGACCTTATACATGAAGGTTGGCCCCTTTCCAAATTACCCAGACTCATTTCATTTGCAGAACTTTATCTCAATTGAGAGAAGTGAGAAAAGACCTTGTATTTCTTCTCAATTGGACCAAACTTATTTACTATCTCTTTATAAATTTTCTTCCATTTGTCATCCAGTTCCTTCTCAACTGCTACCACATCAAGCATCTTGAATTTTTCATTTGATTCCAACTTAGCAACTGCTATCTGGATCAGATCAAGGCTGCCCAAGACTGGTGGCTTAGGAAAAGTAATTTCTGGCACAATTACTTGACTGAATTGTATGTTTAGCACATTCTCCCCCTCACTTATTGGATCCTCTTGTTAGTGTTTGTGCCCTAGAGACAACACTATAATGTTTTAGTTTAAGACATTAGGATTATTAATGTTTATGTTCTATCGATTATTCTCTTTAAAATTTATTAATTCTTAATTTACTGCGATTTAAATGTTAAATTAATAAATGTCCTTGGAATATAATATGCAATTCTATATCTTTAAGTATGTGACTTAGAAATAAGATTATGAGAATAGTATCAATATTCCTAAAGGTCCCTAGTCGAGTATTATTATTAAGGGACAATAATAATGCATTAAGACTAATGTGTTTGTTGACTGATGATCACATCTCATTGATCATAGGTATAGTGATACTAAAGTCATAAACACAGGCATTATATTTCTATACGAGATTCTACATGTCTGTTGTGTCATAAGTAATTCTCACAGTGATAATGATGTAATGGTCCTTAATCCTGAAGTCATTATATTTATATACGAGAATTAATATACATTGATTCCATTAAAAGTTATCCTTAACCGGGTAATGATAAAAGTGGACATTGGGTATATTATGAATCGTATGAGAAATATGAATGATCTAGATGGGATTTAACCTTCCTATTTCAGGAGTGATATTATTGGCCTCTTGTGTGAGCTAGACTATGAAATGCGTGGCCACGCTCAAATGTTGATTTGATATGACAGTCTACTCATTGATCAAGGAAACTTGGATTAAACTATGATGAGGATGGCATATTACATGCCTCTAGTTTAATCTATAATATTTGGTTAAAAGGATTATATTATATTGTACATTATTCGCAAAAGGTTTAATCGATCACCGATTCGATTATTATTACTTGGGTAGCAATGATGTATTTTTAGATGTCGCTCATTGTTTACGATTTTAAATTAGATTTAAAATTCGTTGCCAACCTACTAATAATCTATAGGGTCACATACAAAGAATGCTTGAAGGATTATTTAATTTAAATTGGATTTATATTAAATTAAAGTAATTATCATTATCTATAATATTAATTAAGTTTGACTTAATTAATTAGTAAATTATGATATTCAAATTTACTAATATTAATTATGAAATTTATTTATTAAATAATTAAGTGAGACTTAATTATAATACAAATAGGAATTTTGAATTAATAATAACTCCTAATTAGTTAAGAGTTATAATTCGTTTTTCTACTCTCTTTATAATATCTCTTGTGTGGCTTATTTTATGTATGCAAGTCTTTTTCTAAAACCCTAGCCACCAAGAGAGAAGATGGAGAGAGCAAGAAGAAACGAGTTTGTGCTAGTACACTTCTAATCCTTGAGTTCAAGTATTCGTGTGGATACTGATAGAGCGTAGATCACGAGAGCGGGATGCGTGGTGATTGAACAAGCTTTGGATCTCCATTAGTCAACTAATTGGTAAAGCTTCTTAAGGTAAACAATATGATCTACGAATTAAATATATGTTTTTCGCATAGATCCTGCGACGGGTTTCGAAAATTCTGATTTTTTATGTTTTTATGTTTCTGTTGCATTTATGTGCTCAAAAACCAACAATGGCATCAGAGCTACTTGCGAAAAGTATTTAATTCGTTTATGTGTTTACTAGTTTTATGATGATAACATGTATTCAATATTCCATGACTGTTATGTATGCGATTTTGTATGTTTTACATGTTGTTATGTTTATATATGCGTATGTATATATATATTTTGAATATATGATATTCATGAGAGTTGTATAATCATATGATGATTATATAATCTATATACATACTGATATATACATGTTTTTTGTTTGTTCTTATTATAAGAATCGTATTTGATATGATTCTGAATCGGATGCAGCGGATTTGCTGAAATCTGTGTCTGGTGTCCCATTTTGGCGAACGAATACGCTATTTCATGTGAAATCGAGTGTCTGAACATAACAGATAGCTTAAGCTGTTATCTACGGATCTGTAAGGCATTCACTACACCATAAATGGCCTATATCAACACCAAGAAAATATTACAACAGGCCCAAAAAAGTGTTACCACAGCTAGAAAAAGGCCTAAGGTAACATAAAAATTAAGTTGCTTTTTTTCGAGTTACCTTTGGCCCCTAAGGTAACATTACTTTTGCCCTGGTGTAACATTCACTTTTATGTTACAATAGCTGTCAAAGGTAACATTAATCTATGTCTATAGTATCACAATATGTATGTTACCTTTGAACTCAAATTTTCAAAAAAAATGGGGCCCACTAGTGGGGCCCACAGTGGTGACGTGGCATGTAGGTTCCGCAGTGGTGACGTGGCATGTGGGTCCCACAGTGCTAGCATCAAATTTGTACCCGGGGTAACACTTTGAACAACCTACTCTAACACTTTATGAAGCTGCTGTAACAATTTACCAGGAAGAAAAATGAAAAACTAATATTATAAAGTGTAAAATCGACTGCAAAATTTGAAAATATATTACATTAATCTAATACATTCCAAATTTCATAATCTCAACTACATTCATAACCAGTTTACCATCTACTTAAATCACAATAAATTTAACCAATACAACCAACTAATCTACATCCCAAAACTTAATCCACTTCCTGCTAGTAGCTGCCGAGAACTTGACACGTATGCATTCATCAACAAATATATAGTTGTTACAGCTGAAATGAGAAAGAAACAAAGGTTAGGTCATACAATACCCTATATATACCCCATGCAAAAGTATTGTACTTCTATATTCTATAACAACTATTATTTTACATACCTGATGCATATATACATACAACAATGCCTGCAAAATCAATGATGCCAATGTATCTCTCCATCTAGCTAGCATTTTTTGCTGCATCAACATGAACAACAGGCACACTCAGAATTTTATGTTTGGCCATTAACTGGACAGCTTCAGCAACACTAGTGCCATAATTGATCAGGTTTAAGGTTGCTATATATAAGTATACATTAAATAATGCATACTATGCATATTAATTTGAGGCCAAACTTCTGGACTTAAACACATATATATAAGTAAAATTTGAACATTTTATCACTATACCAGTTCACTTACAAGGTATTGAAATGGACCGCAACAAGTCTACCATTATTATTTAGTTTGGCAAAAATATACATATTTATACCAGTTGAAGTTGTAATTACAGTCTAGAAGTGTACAAGAATAGCCATAAGTATCACAAATATATATATATCAATGGGGGCTAACAAGAAAAAGGACATGATGGTCATGTAAAATACGGAACCACATAAAACCTACCGTGCAAGGAGGTTTTTCCCTATTAGGCATTAGTTCGCAATTCATGTGCAATTGTGGCATTGGCAGGAAGCACTAACGGGAAAACGGAAGTTAAAACTTAAATTACATTTATTGAGCCCCATTGGTAGAACTGTAAAAGTAAGCTTACTCTTTTGACTCTCTATCAAAATGAATTACTTTAACAATGAACCAATCATCTTTATCTGCATCCTCTAGCCTGACCCTAGTTGCTACCTGAAACAATATACTTAACTGCTTCAAACAGAAATAAAATTAGGATTTCGGCTAAAGATTGTAGTAATAGTCTCTGTGTTGTAAAGTAAACAAACCATACAATAATAGTGATACAGTACACTGCGTGATATTTACAGACATATATGCGCTAGATTACACAAGGCAATGCATACCTGTTCACCCTTTAAACATGCAAGGCCATCCAGGTGGTTCCGCATCCAAGGGGAAACTCTTGATATATCTTAATCTCCCTTTATTCTTTTCTTTTTTTGTTCGTTACCTTCTGCAATGGAACTAGACCCAAAAAACTTTATACAATCAAAACTTTTTAATAATATACACCAGAAACATAATCAGCCTCACATGATATATCTTTAATTAAAACAAGTACTTAAACAAGAAATTTAAGAAGAATAGAAGGGTTTAACATTTCATGTTCTTTACAGTATATGTTTACGAGTAACTAGGACAGACAACAGTTTATAAAAGAAAATAGCTATAAGTAGATTTTTTTTAAAAAAAGGAATATGCTGATCACAAACATCTTACCACCAAACCAAGCAACCATCCTCAGATATACACATATATTATTAGTCTACAAGACAACATCCAATTAATAACATTCTATAACTTATATAACCCATCTACTCTTCTTCGTTGTTGCCCTGGAGGTTCAGAGGGTAGCAGAGTATCCATCTGACTAATCAACTGAGCGGCAATACTGCATGGATGTAAGTAACAGTTACTTATGTATCATATATAAAGGTCACGAGAATCACTAAGATGGAAAGTAAGTAGGATGCCAGATACTTCAGACAAGTTTAAGTAATATTACGGTCAACCTAGACACACACGTTTACAAAAGGCCCCCCGTCTTTTGAACTATAGAAACAATAACTGTGCATCTGTTTGTACAACATGCATACCTCACTTCACTTTCAGAAAGGTCTTTTGCTTGAGTGTACAACATCTTGAGCCTGGATAGTGCACTATCACCAGGCTTCTCAACCACCTCAAGAGCTGCATCCAAATGCCAACATTCACATATTATAAAAATCTTATATAGGACAGATAAGCTAAAACAGAAGTGTGCCACATAAGCATGCAATTTAATAACATATGATTGGGAATTATACCAGAAGAACATACAGAAGTTCTTAATTTATCATAGCCCGTCAAATCATTGTTTGAAAAAACATCATTATTAAAAGCATCTATATTTATGATAGGCACACCAGGTTGTTAAAGTTGGCTACTACCCCTATGCGAATTTTTGAATTTCAAACCCATGACCTTTTGATGCGAAAGAGGCATAGACCTCTACCCTAGACTATCCCCGAATCATCAAAGCATCATGATCATTTACATAAATCTTTTGAAAAAGGCTAGTAATTATATTTACTACAATCTACTATTTAAAAAACTCTAAACTTTTTTGTCAATGAATTAGCAGGCAACATAAAATCAAATAAACATCACAGAAAACCAGAATTCGAGATAGCAACAGTCAAGTACCCCAGGCCCTATAAAATCATTCATCAAACCATATTAAACAATTAACTATAAAAAGGATATTATGGTCATAATTTCTCTTTCAACAACCTGAGTGCCCCTGTACCTAGATTTCCTTCTAAAGAATTCAAGTAAGGGTCATGCATGACTTTTGCATATTAGTTATTGGATGTTGATAAACTTTAAGTACCTGCATAAGAAGAACTACAGTATCAAATGTATGTTCTAGTGGCACAATATTAAACCAAACGCAATCACTTTTTTTCCCGGAGACTACATGCTAGTCCATTGTAGTTCGAGTAACTTATGGCACTACAAAATTCGTAAAACAAAAGAATCAAAAAAATCATTTGCAAACATGTAATTTCTGACCAAAAATTAATATATAAAGGGGAAGAGAACATTAACCCCATGTATTCTCTGATCAGACGAGACAGTATGCTAATTACAAAGAGCAAAAAATATACTTTGAATAATAGACTTCCTTGTAGATCAGTTTAGAACTTTAGGTAATACTAGTTCAAATCAGCTACATGACCATTTAACAAACTTAACTAGTGAAATTTGATTTCATATTCAAAGTACATATAAAAAGTTTCAACATGCTTAAGAAAAGGTATTAAAGATTTAAATAATCATTCAAATATAAACTCACCATCTTCATTGAACTTTGTTAGAAGTTGTGCTTTCGTGGGAAGAGCATACATGCCTGCAACGACAACTTTCCCGATAACCCAATTATGGTGTGGAGCAAACACATATGCATAAGTTGTGGAAGCTGGACTCTTCAGTGGATTTCCTCTTCCAAAGAAAACCAAATCAACAGATGAGGACAACTAAAGCTTATGCATGTTCTCCATTGCAAAAGTTGATTCAACTGACTTTTGGATGCTAATTACACAATCATCAGAAAAAACTATCTGAATTCTGCTTTTCTTCTAAAAAGGTAAAACAATAGATATCTTTACTCTTTATGGTGTATTAACTTGATTACTTTACCGACCCTAAGTTGCACGGTGAAGAAATTCAACAAAATATATGTTTTATTACAACTTCCTACTAGTAACAGTTCAATGACAAAATTCTCGGGTTCCATTGGTGACTGCACATATTTCTCATTGGCACATGATGCATTTCAATAACCTCGGAACCACAGGATGTCAAACCAAACCTCAGCGTAGTGTAAACAAGTCAAATAAAAGAAAGCATTCGTTTTCTGAGATTTTACTGTTTATGTCATATCAGTCTTAAGAACTAATCAATTAGAAGTTGTGGTATAAGCTTTGGCTATAGAATATACAAACTACTTATGCAACTTAATTATAAAATATAAGTTTCATCTGAACTGAAATATAAAAGTTGTAACATTGGACATAATTTACTTGCAATCACAATTTACTATAGAAAAAAATCAATATAGTAAAATCAATTTACTAACTTCGAACCCATTCATCTTTGTCTTCCTCTTGCTCTCGTACATTAGAACCCCTTCGGGTTTTTTCACTAACTTTGTCAGCCTTATCTCTCATAGAATCCCATTCTGATTCGTCAACACTTCGAAACTTCCAATATGGAAATCGTCATGCCTATCTTATCTAGGGTTTGTTCTGACAAACAAGAAACAGACTTCAATTCAAAACTTAAAATTCTAGAAACAAACTAATATATCGATAAGCATAAAAATAGGGTAACATACACACAGAATCAGAGAGAGAGAGAGAGAGAGAGAGAGAGAGAGAGAGAGAGATAGTACCTAAAAGTAGAACCGCATGTTGATTTGACCCCAAATTTGAAGTAAATAAAATACCCCCAATTCCAATTTAAAACCCTAGTTTTGTTTGAAACTCGAATCTGTGAGATTTTATCAATATAAAACCCTAGCTGGAATAATATATCTGTGACGTAGTACTTTAGGATGATTAGGTTCGATTCAATTGAAAGCTTAGAGAGAGAGAGTGTGAGAGGAGAGAGCGAAGGAGAGAGATGGTTAGACACTGAAATTTTGACCTTTCCGCCGCTTCTCCAAAAGTTTTAAGCTTATTTTAGCCCGCATATTTTAGCACCCCTGATGATAGCCCAACATTGCTAATTTCACTTTATTTTTATTTTTTTAATAAATTTTTAAGTTTAAATAATGTTCAATTTTTTTATTAATAAACAATTTTAATTACTATATAGTACATTGTACAAAATTTAACAAAAAAATATATTTTATCAATCTTAGCTAATATTAATGTTATTGCTTAATTATATTATCAAAATAGATTAATTTTGAAATCAAATAATTATATATATTTAATTATTTAAAATGTTATCTTTTTATCCATTAACACCCTAATGTAACATAAGTTTCCACATGTTACCGTATGTAACACTTTGAAACTATAGTAACATGTTACAAAGGTTATGGTAACATCAAAAATACTACGTTGCGGTAGGTTAAGATGAGCATAACTAAGGTAACATAATTTTGTAACACGCATGATTAAACCATTGCGATATGCCATCTATGGCGTAGTGATTTGACGTCATTTAGGCCCTGTAATCTGCGATTTAATGTTATCAGATTTAATTTTGAATTTTCTGATTTTTTCAATATTTGGTTTTTATGATTAGATCATGATGGATATGATATGTTAAGATCAGATTATGTGTTTTAACATGTTATTTTGTGTTAATTGAGCATGGTGGATGGTTATGGCTTATGACCTTAGGTTAATGGTTTTGGTTTTTCAAATGCGGCTTGCATGTCGTTTAATCTTGTTAGTATTAAATCTCGAATGTAACTCGAGTTCTTCTTGTAAGTTCATTAGATTAGTTTTCATATTTTATTTTTGTAATATACATGAAGACATGAAGATTTGAAGATCAAGGGTAATCCCACACGGAGGCCATCCAAGGAAGCAATACAAGAAAGAAGACATGTAATAGTTAGCCTGTATTTATTTTCCACCTTATATTGACCTAGATCTTTGTCATTAGCTTGATAAAGATCACATAGGATAAAGCCATAACCAACCACATTTATTTATTTCACTTTACATATATATGCACATATGATGAATGTATGTGTAGAGTAGTTTATAAAGATGCATGCTTAATTAGATTAAGGATGTATGTATTAGATACGACACCCATGTCATGCTTGCTAAACAAGATAAAATCTGTAATGATTCAAGATTTTAAAATGAACAAATGATTATGAGATTCTCGTGTTTATGAAACACGGAATAAAATACAAATTTTATTTGTTTCTGGCATGGGGTGATTTTGTCAAAAGCGAGTTCATTGAACTTGTAAGGTTGTGGGTTTTAAGCGAGACCGTTGTGACTCCCTCACTACCTGGAAATCAAGCCATTTCCGAATATTGATTTGAAGTATTTTATTCAAGGAAAAATTGAGAATCTCTTTATGATGGGATAATGATCGTTTTAAAATTAACAGAACCTTAAAGTTAATATTAAGTTGATCAATGCCTTCTAATGAGTCCATTACGTTAACCCCTAGATCAACCAGGAGTGGGTTCGCCAAAGCGAAGTACTCCTATCTATCGTGGGAGATGTGTTGAAGTATATTGATACTTTTCGACTATTGGGTTTGACTTAACTAAGTTATCACAATAGGATTGTGAACTTAGAGGCATAGAGTTTGGCGAGATTTATTAGATAAATATGAACAAATGTTGTTCCACCAAGCTATCCAAGAGTTATATAGTTGATATAATTGACAAATGTTGTCTACCTAAATAATCATGATTTAGGAGAAAAGCCAAAGCTGACCTAACGCGTGGTGAAATATGGATCTTGGATCACTAGAAATGATATATGAGATATTTTTTCCGAATTAATAGTTAGGGCTATTGATTTGATAAAAATAGTGGGAGATATATATTGTGAATATATATATATATATATATGAATAATCACTTGAACATAATTTAATGATCATCTGTAGACTAAGTCATTTTATGCACTTTAATATTGTAGATATCAAATGACAAATAACACAAATAACTTTTCTATGTAATAGTCCTTGAGAAGGACAAGCTTACATGAAATAATTTCCTCGATTAATATGGGAACTTGAGGATGGTCCTCAGGTTCAAGGATGTCACTCAAACCCCTCCCTTATTTCTTCTAGCTGAGAATGAAACATGTGCAGAACAAAATGCTTACCAGAAGTAAATTAATTATGCAACTGATGTTTCATGTCTCATGCTTATAATTATGAGTGTTGAGCTTTAGAAGTAATAAGAGCATAATGATGCTTATGATATGATTGAACACCTTCAAAAGATGTTTGAAGGATAGGCTCGTCAGAAAGATTTGACAATAATAAAGCACCATACTTTTACATTAATGGGAGAATCATATCCGGTTGGACCACATGTTCTAAAGGTGATAGGCATATGTACCTTGATATTTTGGGTTTCAAGAATGGTCTAGAGAATCAGCTTGATTTGATCAAACGATCTTTGAACAACTTCTATTCTCAGTTTGTTAAGAAGAAAAGGAATGAGATAGATAAAACACTCACTGAGTTGTTAAGCATGTTTAGAACTGCTGAAAATAACACGGTAAAGGCATGAATTATGTCCATATTAATGATGTACACATGGAATGCAAATGGGAAAGGAAAGTGGACAGGCAAGGTGAAGATTTGATCTTATTTGGTGCCAAACCAAAATCCAATTCCAAAGGGCTTTTGAAGCCAAATAGTGGTGTTGCTAAAGGAGATGATTGTCATTTCTGTGGAAATAACTGGATGAATGGAAGTTAAATTGTCGATCTTGTTTAGAAGATCTAAAGAAGAAGACTAGTAATGATCAAGCTTCAGGTATAGGGTTGAAATTGGAGCAAAATTTGTTGATCTAGTTGAAGGAACTCGATACCTAATTTTTCCCATAAGGCGAGATTGAGAACTTGATAAATTGTTATTACGTGCCTGCCTTTAGCGGATACATTAAGTCAATTTCTTTTCAGGACAAGAAAGGTTTTCATTTTAATTAAATAAACAATAATTGTTTATTCTATTTCAATGATAAGACATATAATGTTGTACAATTAGTTAACAATTTATAAATTCTAAGTTGACTCAAATCAAACATTACCTCTAGCATTGTCGTTAAGCTATATTAATGAGAAACACATTTCTGAGTTACATATAGATGAATACTTGGATAAGTTTGATTTTGTATCATACGGAAGATGCGAACTTTGTCTCATTGGCAAAATGACTAAAGCTTCTTTTACCTGATCAGGTGAAAGGGCCACCGTACGATTATGACTTATACATTATGATGTATGTGGTCGAATGCGTATGATGGCATGTGGGGGCTTATACTACTTCATAACATATACTGATGATTTCACTAGATATGGATATGTGGTTCTTATAAAGAACAAATCCGATTCTTTTGAAATGTTCAAAGAATATAAGGCCGAAGTAGAAAAAAAAACAAGGGAAAAGTATAAAAGTTTTATGATTAGATCATGGAGGAGAATACTTAAACCTCAATTTCAAGAGTTTCTTGAAGGAGTGTGTGATAGTGTATCATAACTTACTCCTTCTGGAACACCTCAATGGAATAGAGATTCTGAGAGGAGAAATCGTACCTTGTTGGACATAGTGCGATCGATGATGAGTCAAGTGGATCTTCCATTCAGTTTCTAGGATTATGCTCTAGAAATAGATGCATATACACTTAACCAAGTTCCGACTAAAGTGGTTCAAAATACTTCGTATGAGATATAGAGTGATGAATGTCATAGCATGTCATTTATGAAAATTTGGGGACGTGAAGCGTTTGTAAAATGTTTAGCCTCTGACAAGCTTGGAGCAAAATTAGATAGATGCTATTTTGTGGGATATCCAAGTGAGACTAGGGTATAGTTTTATAATCCTTTCGAGAACAAAGTGTTTGTTGCTCGGGCCGCTATATTTTTTGAGGGAGAACTACTTTCTAAGAAAATCAGTGGGAGGATAATACATCTCGATGAAGATCGAGAACCACATGATAACATTGAATCAGAGTTGGAATAAGATCAGGATGTACATCAAAATGTTAAAAGTAATCTTGTTTAGGAAACACATGTTATTCGTAGATCTAGTAGGATTCACCATGAGTTCGGGAGAAATTATGGATTTCTTTTGACTCAAGATGGTGATGTGATGCTTACGGATAAGGATAAGACTCACACCTACCAAGATCCTATGAACAGTCCAGACTCTGAGAGATGGCTGGAGGCCAAGAAATCCGTGAAGTAATCCATGTATCAAAATAAAGTATTGACTTTAGTTGATCCACTCGAAGGGGTAAAACCTATAGGGTGCAAGTGGGTTTTCAAGAAGAAAACTGACATGGATGATAAAGTACAGACCTATAAGGTGCGACTAGTGGCAAAAGATTTCAAACAAATTCATGGTATAGACTATGATTGACTTTTTCACTAGTTACTATGGTCAAGTCCATCAGGATTTTGTTAGCAATAATTGCTTACTTTGACTATGAGATTTGGCAAATTGATGTCAAAACTGCTTTCTTATATGGGAGCCTTGAACATGATGTATATATGATACAACCTGAGGGTTTTGTCGATCCAAAGTTTGTTAAGATAGTTTGTAAGTTGCTTCTATCTATTTATAGATTGAAGCAAGCCTCAAGGAGAATGAATATTCATTTTTATGAAACAGTCAAAGAGTTTGACTTTATTCAAATTGAAGATGAACTATGTGTTTACAAGAAGGTTAGTGGGAGCCATGTGACATTCCTAGGATTATATGTAGATGACATATAACAGATATGGAATGATATACCTTCTCTATAGGCTGTTAAGACTTGATTGAGAAATATTTTCTCGGTGAAAGACTTAGGCGATGCTATCTATATATTAGGGATCAAGATCTATTGAGATAGATTGAAAAGATTAATCTACCTAGTCGGAGTACATACATTGATAAAGTATTACATCATTTTATGATACAAGAGACAAAGAAAGGATATGTTTCGATGTCTCATGGGATAGTGATCTCAAAAGATAATTGTCCCCTAAATCATTAGATGATAAAGGCCGTTTGAGAAAGTTCCAGATGCGTCAGCAATTGGATCTATAATGTGTACAATGATATGTATATATCCTGATGTTTCGTATGCTTTGAGCATGATGATCAGATACCAGTATAATCCAGGTGAGGGTCACTTTATAGTTTTCAAGAATATTCTTAAGTACTTAAAGAGGACTAAAGATTTATTTTTGGTGTATGGAGAAGATAGGGAACTGGTTGTAAAGGGTTACACTGATACTAGTTTCTGAACCTAATTTTTAGACAGACAAGGATGATTACGAGTTTATGTCTGTTTTGTGTTTTGTCTAAATATAATTGATGTTTGCTTGAATAGTTCAGAGCAAGAATATTGATGATTCTATGGAAGCCGAATATATTGATATTTTTTTGAAACAGCCATGGAGACTGTTTAGACATGTCCTTAGGCAATATCATCTTATTAATGAGATTAATGATTAAGGAGATATAAATGTAAAGTGCATAGTAATGATAGTATTGCAGACCTACTGACTAAGGCTTTTTCACAGTAGAAGTACGATGTCATACTAGTTCCATGAGTATTAGACACATGGGTGATTGGCTCTAGTGCAAGTGGGAGATTGTTAGTGTTTGTGCCCTAGAGACAACACTATGATGTTTTAGTTTGAAGTATTAGGATTATTAATGTTTATGTTCTATCAATTATTCTTTTTATAATTTATTAATTTTTAATTTACTATGATATAAATGTTAGATTAATAAATGTCCTTGGAATATGATATGCAATTCTATATCTCTAAGTACGTGACTTAGAAATGAGATTATGAGAATAGTATCAATATTCCTAAAGGTCCCTAGTCGAGTATTATTATTAAGGGACAATAATAATGTATTAAGACTAGTGTGTTTGTTGACTGATGATCACATCTCATTGATCATAGGTAGAGTGATACTAAAGTAAAAAACACAGGCATATGTATATGTACATGGTGTTGGACAGACCCAATGTGAGATTCTACATGTCTGTTGTGTCATAAGTAATTCTCACAGTTTTAATGATGTAATGGTCCTTAGATCTGAAGTCATTATATTTCTATAGGATAATTAATATACATTGATTCCATTAAAAGTTATCGTTGACCGGGTAATGATAAATATGGACATTGGGTATATTATGAATCGTATGAGAAATTTGAATGATCTAGATGGGATTTAACCCTCCTAATTTAGGAGTGATATTATTGGCCTCTTATGTGAGCTAGACTATGAAATGCGTGGCCATACTCAAATGTTGATTTGATATGATAATCTCCTCATTGATCAAGGAAACTTGGATTAAACTATGATGAGGATGACACATTACATGCCTCTAGTTTAATCTATAATATTTGGTTAAAGGGATTATATTACATTGTACATTATTCATAAAAGGTTTAATCGATCACCGATTCAATTATTATTACTTGGGTAGCAATGATATATTACTAGATGCCGCTCATTGTTTATGATTTTAAATTAGATTTAAAATTCGTTGCCAACGTAATAATAACCTATAGGGTCACACACAAAGAATACTTGAAGGATTATTTAATTTAAATTGGATTTAAATTAAATTAAAGTAATTTGAATTATTTATAATATTAATTAAGTTTGACTTAATTAATTAGATAAATAATGATATTCAAATTTAGTAATATTAATTATGAAATTTATTTGTTAAATAATTAAGTGAGACTTAATTATAATACAAATATGAATTTCGAATTAATAATAACTCCTAATTAGTTAAGAGTTATAATTCGTTTTTCTACTCTCTATATAATATCTCTTGTGTGGCTGATTTTATATGTGCAAGACTTTTACTAAAACCCTAGCCACCAAGAGAGAAGATGGAGAGAGCAAGAAGAAACGAGTTTATGCTAGTACACATCCAATCCTTGAGTTCAAGCATTTGTGTGGATACCGATAGAGCGTAGATCGTGAGAGCGGGATGCGTGGTGATTGAACAAGCTTTGGATCTCCATTAGTCAACCAATTGGTAAAGATTCTTAAGGTAAACAATCTGATCTATGAATTAAATATATGTTTTTCGCATGGATCCTGCGGTGGGTTTCGAAAATTCTGATTTTTTACATTTTTAATTACTGTTTCCGTTGCGTTTATGTGCTCGAAACCCAACACCTCTCGGCTAACTGGAACAATTGAGTCTTTCTCCACCTTTTTGTTAGCATCAAGTTGAGTAGAGGTAGAAGTCTGTGCAACCACTAGCTTTTGAAACAATTTAGTTTGTTGAGCTTGATGTAAATGGATGGTAGTGATGGAAGCTTCCAAGGTTTTGAGTCTTGTGTCCAAGGAGTCCACTTTGTTGGCCAGATTAGAGTTTTTCCTTAGTTGTCTATTGATGTCAAGCATGGTTGTGTTGGGAAATTTAACATCCAGTCTCTCAGAAACATCCTTCTTGATTTGATCAATTTCTGTTTTAATTGTAGTGACATCCAGATTGTGTTGAAGAGATTGAATTTGGTGCAGTTGAAGAGAATTGAGATGTGCTTGAAAAATCTTCTTGGTGTTGGCATTGGTTGTAGCTTGAAGAGCTGTCTGAGTTTGTTGAATGATATGAAAGAGAGTAGAGTTGAAATGTTGCTCATCAAATTCTTTGGAAAACACCCAAGATGGAGTGTTTGACTTCGAGCTAGGGCCTATTTCTCCCCCTATGTATATGAACCCTTCTTCATCATCATATTCATCCCCAAATAACTCTTTAGAACCACCAGTTCCATAATCAATGTCATCACCAGCTGTGGGTGGCATGGATGTGATGGTATCCTTTGCCCTTTGCATAGAAGCAATAGTGTGCACCAAGTTGAGCATCCTTTCAGCATCCTCATTGCCCTGTCCAGCTAGAGTTTGATAAGCTGGAACAGGATGAGTAAATGTCTCAGCATCGAAGGAGATAGAATCTATGACAGATTGATATTCTTGCTGAAATAGTCTCTCCTTTTCTGCATCACTGACATTCATTGACTCACAAGCAATGGCTTCCATCCTTATATCTCTTGTACCTGCATTTCTCTCATTTTCTCTATTTTCTTGCATCAAGGGATCCCCTTGGCTCACCACCCTCACACCCTCACCTTTACCTACTAAGGTGGAACTCCTCTCACTCACTTTTGCCAAGCTAGAAGAAATAGCCTGCATAATTTCTCTCTTTTCCTCTCCTTTTGCCTGAGAGCAACTCAGCCTCACTTTGTTCACCCCCTTCCCTCAATCCTAGGAGTGATTGTATAACCACTAGCTCATCTACACTTGTAAAAATTGTTGAAAATTCATCTTGTGTAGTGAGTACCGACGGATGAGGAACATCCATCGAGGTAGTAGTTAGGATAGCCGACGGATGACTACTGTTAGGCACATCCGTCGGGATACAATCACTAGCCGGCGGATGAACAATATCCATCGGAATAGAAGAAATGATAGAGTTTGAAGTAGAAACTATTATGGACTCTGTGCAGATTGATGATAATTTAGGCACAGAAGTCTCAATAGTTCCTAAAAGAATTGGCAAGTGAGCCATCAAATCATCTAGAAGATGATGCTCACTTGTACTGAGTTTTGGCTTCTCCAATAGAGTTAAAGAAGGGGAATCAGGGATTGATGTGTGAATCATATCCACATCCATAGAATTGGTGGGAGAGTTTTATGTGTTTGGTGCTTCTATTGTTAAAGATTTTGGCTGTGACTCCCCATTTATTGGAGCCACATCAGACTGAGTTTGAGAAGGTACAACAACTGAGTCTTTAGCTGCAGTTTTCACTGTGTGTGATCCCTGTGCATCCCCAAGTTTTCTAGATTTCTTTTTTCTTGTATAAGTTTGTGGTGAGTCTGTTTCCCTAGCCTTTTTGACCTGTGTTCCTAGTTGGGAGCTTGTTTCAATAGTAGCATCCTTTTGAGAGGATGAAACTAGAGATATGCTAACTTCCTTATTAAGCACCACAATTTGTTGAGAAATTATGGTGTGGCTAGGTTTGGGTACACTCACCTCACCATCCTTATTCTTAGGGTTTCTTTTATGTTCACCATGTCCCTCACCAATCTTACCCACCTTCACACTCCCCTCTTTGCTTTTGGTAGATTTTGAAACTGGCATCTTCTGAGAGACACCAGAGTGTGGTTTCTTTGATTTGGATTTTGAAGGTTTGGATTTTATGGCTTGGGTAGGCATCTGTTGAGTCATTGACACAAATGCCATAGCCACAGTCAATGGCAAAGAAACTTGAGAGGTAGAAAGAGTAGGGACAAAAGCATTTACCTCACTTACCCGAGGGCCCTCCATGATAGGAAAATAAATAAGGTGTTGGGAATATGTTGTGAACTTGATGATTACATTAACAAAACACCTTAGTAGATTTAACTTAGTGAAAAATGTAGCACTCGATGGATGATCAAATATAGTCCCGACAGATGACTCAATTATAGTCCCGACGGATGATGATTTGACATCCATCAAGTGAGCAGCTTATGTAATAATAAGTATTGTAACTCATTTCTGCAAATAACTTTGTATAGATTTTGTAGTAGCATATGAGTCATGTTGACTCTCATTAGATATGCAGAATAGGTTGATTAATTGTAAATATAAGATGTCTTGTAATTCTGCATAAGTGAAATGAAGTCAAGTGTCAAATAGCTACCCGACGGATGATCAACAAAGCTACCCGACGGATGTTTAACAAAGCTACCCGACGAATGACAAGCATGTACCCGACGGATCATCAATTCAAATGTCTGTTGACCATGACAACACAGTCGCATGCGTTGGGTATTTGTAAAAGGAATGTGGCAGCCTGTTTAACAAGAAATGAAGAACGAAGAAGCATTTCCATTTCCATACAAGTTAAGAACATTTTCAAAGGTGCTGGAATAGAGAAGTGAAGCAGCATGGAGTTTGACTTGATACTTTTGTTTTATTATCCTGTCTTATTACCATGTAAACTTGGTGATATATAAACCAAGTGTAGCTAGTAGAACAAACAACTAAGCAAACACTTTTAAAAGAGAATTAGAAAAAGCTGTAACTGTTAAGAATTTCTCTGTAGTTTGTTTGTTCACTTGTAAAGCAGTTGTGAGACAATTTGTTCTTCACAGAGTTCTTAATTCGATATATATATATATATGGTGGATACTTTCAAATCCACCAGAAAGTTTTAAAGACTTGTGTTCTTATTACTTTATGTTTTTAATTTATTTAACTTGTGATTCTACACCTTGCAAATCAAAACACTTATATATATATATATAGTTTGAGTTAGAACATTTTATAGTTCAAGAAAAAGTTTACTAGAATTACATTCAAACCCCTTATGTAATTCTTGCTACATTGTTAGGGACTAACAATTGGTATCAGAGCAAACTCTTGAAGCACAAAGAGTTTAAAGATCACAACAAACATCAAGATGAACAAGAAGGATGTTGGAGTTAAGATTCCTTTTTTGGACAAAGATAATTACCATCACTGGAAGGTAAAGATGCATCTTCATTCACTTTCTCAAGATGAGGCCTATGTGGAATGCATAGAGAGAGGTCCTCATGTACCAATGAGAGATGCAACTGGAAATGAGCCATCAGTTCCCAAGCCAAGGCATGAATGGTCAGATCCTGATATTGAACAAGTCAGGAAAGACAAGAAGGCCATGAATATTCAGTTCAATGGAGTTGATGGTGACATGTTTGATAACATCATTAACTGCAAGACAACCAAGGAAGTTTGGGATACCATTCAAATAATCTGTGATGGCACTGTACAAGTTAGAGAAAATAAGATGCAGTTACTAATTCAGCAATATGAGCCTTTCCACTGTGAAGAAGGTGAAACTCTCACTAATATCTTTAGTAGATTTCAAAAGCTACTAAATGCTCTAAAGCTGCATGGAATAGTCTACCAAACCAAAGATTCTAACCTCAAATTCCTGAGATCCCTTCCAAAAGAATGGAAACCAATGACAGTCTCCTTGAGAAATTCACAAGAATACAAAGAGTTTACACTAGAGAGACTGTATGGCATTCTAAAGACTTATGAGCTTGAAATAGAGCAAGATGAAAGAATGGAGAAAGGGTGGAAGAAAGGAGGGTCCATTGCACTAGTTATTGAGTTAGAGATAGAGAAGGAGATGAAGATAGAAGCTGTTGAGTCTACTTCAAAGGTCTGTGAAAACAAGGGCAAGGGGCCGGTAGCAGAAAATGAAGATTCTTTGAGCCAATATGATATGGATGATATTGATGAACATCTTGCATTTCTTTCCAGAAGATTTGCCAAGCTCAAGTTCAAGAAGAACTTTGGAGAAGCTAAGCCAAATAGAAACATGGTGGATAAATCAAAATTCAAGTGTTTCAAATGTGGCTTGGCAGGGCACTTTGCGAGTGAGTATAGAAAGTCAGATTCCAGCAAGAAGATGTTTGAGCCTAGTGGATTATAAACAGAAGTATTTTGAGTTGCTCAAACAAAAGGAAATGGCTTTTATTACACAAGAAAATGACTGGGCAACATATGGTCTGGATGAGGATGAAGATGTCAGCTATGTTAATCTAGCCCTAATGGCCAAGTCTGATGAAACAGAGACAAGTTCTTCAAGTAATCAGGTAATCACTACTAACCTTGCACATTTATCTAAAGCTGAGTGTAATGATGCAATAAATGACATGTCTACAGAATTATATCATTTGTGTGTTACACTTAAGTCCCTCACTAAGGAAAATGCTAAAATCAAAGAAAACAATTTGTTTTTAAGTGAGAGGAATAATGTGCTAGAGTCTCAGTTTATTGAATTTGAAAAATTGAGAATAGAATGTAAGATTGCTAAGGATGAATTAACTGAGTCCTTAAAGAAAGAAGAGATTTTGAAGAAGCAGCTTGAACGAGAATAGGAGGTGATTAAGGCATGGAAATCATCTAGAGATGTCTTTGCTCAAAACACCAAAGTTCAAGGTATTGAGTCCTTCTGTGATGCATCTTGGAAAAAGAGTAAAGAGAAGCTGGAATCCAATTTGGTTGAAGGATTGCTAACAGATGTAGACTCGATGGATGATGAGAGTCATCCGTCAGATAATCAAAAGGGTTACCCGTCGAGTGACATAAATCCTCATCCGTCGGTTGTGAGCAAACCTGTGAGTAAATCCAAACTTGCCAAGTTAAATGAAAAATATGGATCAGTTTCCAAAAACTTTATTTCAGGAAAATCAAGTCAAGTGAAGAAGGAAAAAAAGTGAATGTTGGTCATCTGTCCATCAAGCAATTAAATGACAGATTAGAAAAGATTGAGGTTAAAACAGAAGCTAAAAAGAAAAATAATAGAAATCGGAAAGTAGGAATTAACAAACATAACAACTACACACCTGATAAGTATGCTCCAAGAAAAATCTGTGTTAAGTGTGGTAGTACTAATCATTTGTCTGTTAATTGCAAACTTGCCATGCCTACTCCCATATCTGTACCACCTTCTTTTCCCAACATGAGTGCTATGCCTTCTATGCCTATGAATGCTATGTCTGCACTGAATATGAATGCACAATTTGCTAATATTCCATTTGCACCTAATCCTTATTATGCTGCATTTAGTATGCCTCAAATGCCATTTAACATGCCCTATTGGAATAATATGTTTGGAAATATCATGCCATTTTCTGTTAATCAAAATGTGCATGATAATTCTATTTTAATGACTGGTTTCAAAGGTCCAACTCAGATGACTAAGGGTGAATTTGATATCCCCAAGTCAAATGAGATAAATCCTAAGAAACAAATGAAGAAAGCTAACAAGGCAGGACCCAAGGAAACTTGGGTACCAAAATTAACTTGATTTGGTTTTGATGTGTGCAGGGAAACAGAAAGAATCTGTGGTATTTAGATAATGGTTGTTCAAGACACATGACTGGAGATTCTACCCTGCTCACAGAGTTCAAAGAGAGAGCTGGCCCAAGTATTACTTTTGGAGATGACAACAAGGGTTATACTGTGGGATATGGCTTAATTTCTAAAGACAATGTCATCATTGAAGAGGTTGCCCTAGTGGATGGTCTCAAGAATAATTTGCTGGGTATCAGCCAGCTTTGTGACAAGGGAAATTCAGTAACCTTCAATTCAGAAGCCTGTGTTGTGATAAACAAGAGGAGCAATAAAGTGATTCTCACTGGAGTGAGAAAAGGAAATGTGTACCTAGCTGACTTCAACTCACAAAATGCAGCATCTGTCACTTGCCTTCTCAGCAAAGCAAGTCAAGATGAAAGTTGGGCTATGGCACAAGAAGCTGTCCCATCTAAACTTCAGGACCATGAATGAGCTTGTCAAGAAAGAACTAGTTAGAGGTATTCCTCGAGTGGAGTTTACAAAGGATGGACTGTGTGATGCTTGCCAAAAGGGAAAGCAAATCAAAGCATCATTCAGAAAGAAGCTTGATTCAACAATTAAAGAACCTTTGTAATTGCTACACATGGATTTGTTTTGACCAGTCAATTTTTTGTCTATCTCAAGGAAAAGATTTTGCCTAGTAATTGTGGATGATTTCTCAAAGTTCTCCTGGACATATTTCCTAGAGTCTATAGATGAAGCTAGTGAAATCATCCTCAATCACATATGGCAAGTCAACTAATCATCCAGATTTTAAAGTAAGAAGAATCAGGAGTGATAATGGAACTGAGTAGTCAGGAACAAGATGGATGAAAATGGCATAGTAGTCAGGAACAAAGCTAGATTGGTTGCTAAGGGCTATTGTCAACAAGAAGGAATAGATTTTGATGAAGCCTTTGCTCCCGTTGCAAGACTTGAAGCCATCAAAATATTCTTAGCCTATGCAGCCCATGCCAGTTTCAAGGTCTATCAAATGGATGTCAAGAGTGCTTTTCTAAATGGAGATTTGGAGGAGGAAGTCTATGTCAGTCAACCTACTGGTTTTGAAGACCCAAATTTCCCAAATAATGTATACTATCTTTTGAAAGCACTCTATGGACTGAAGCAAGCACCTAGAGCCTGGTATGACACTTTATCAAAGTTCCTTTTGGAAAATCATTTTAAGAGAGGTACTGTGGATAAAACTTTATTCTTTAAAAATGTTAATGGCTCTAGTATACTTGTTCAAATCTATGTAGATGATATTATATTTGGCTCTACAGATGAAAAACTTTGCAAAAAGTTTTCTAAATTGATGCAAAGTAAGTATGAAATGAGCATGATGGGAGAACTAACTTACTTTCTTGGCTTACAAGTTAAGCAAGTTAGTGATAGAATATTCATTAGTCAAACTAAATACATTCGTGATCTTTTAAAGAAGTTTGATCTAATGAATTTTACATCTGCAAAAACTCCCATGGCCACTACAACTAAGCTTGAATTAAACACTACTGAAAAGTCTGTGGATATTTCAAGTTATAGGGGCATGGTTAGTTCATTTCTGTACTTAACATCTAGTAGGCCACATATAATATTTGCTACTTATCTTTGTGCTAGATTTCAGGCTGATCCCAGAGAATCTCATTTAGTAGCTATTAAGAGAATTTTCAGATATCTCAAGGAAACACCAAAACTTGGCATTTGGTACCCTAGAGATTCTGGTTTTGATCTAACTGGTTATTTAGGTACAGATTATGCAGGTTGTAAAATAGATAGAAAAAGTACAACATGAACCTGTCATTTTCTAGGAAACAAGCTTGTGTCCTGGTTCAGTAAAAAGCAAAATTCAGTTTCTACTTCTACAGTTGAAGCTGAATATATTGATGCTGGTAGTTGCTGTGCACATATTCTATGGATGAAAAACCAATTGTTGGACTATGGTCTATAAGTGGATCGGATTCCTATTTTCTGTGATAACACAAGTGCAATTGCCATCACTGAAAATCCAGTACAAGCATTCAAGAACAAAGCATATAGACATCAAGTACCACTTCATAAGGGTACATGTAATGAATAGTTCTGTGGAACTATCTTTTGTTCCAAGTGAAAAACAACTTGCAGATATATTTACCAAACCACTGGATGAATCCACCTTTTCAAGGTTGGTAAGTGAGTTGGGTATGCTTAATTATTCTTGAATTATTTCAGATATTTTTGCAAGTTGTAATGTAGCCATAAATTTAATTGATTTTTCAGTCTTGGATAAAGTTTTGGCTAAGTCAAAATTTACATCCCGACGGATGATCATTATCCATCGAGTTCGATCATCCGTCGGAATATAATTTGTTAATAAAATCAATTACTTTTCTGGAATATTTTATAACTCGACGGATAACTGATTTATCCTCATCTGTCGAATTGTCTCAATCCTAGCCGTTGATTCTCTGAACATTATCCATCGAGTATACTTACAGTTTGTAAGCATAACACGACAGATAAGTGATGGAATTTTTACAGTTTATTTTTTAAACGGCTATTTTAGGCAATTTTTGTTAGTCACTTTATTTTACTTTATTATTTTTGACAGTTATTTTTTGAGATAGTATAAAAGCAAAATTCATTTTCATTACTTTTCTTTTATCATTCTCAATTCATCTCCTCTAACTTCTTTCTTTCTCAAAAGCAATTACCCTCTCTCCCTCTACAATTTTTACTCTCTAACAATGGCACCAGTCGTCAAAATCATGTCTCAAACTGGCTTTATCTATGAGAAGAACAATTTCACAGCTCTAGTGAACAAGGGGATTCAATTGTTTGGCGACTACCACGAAATGATGGATTTTGTGAAGGCTATAAGCTCAACTATGCAATGCTAGAATATCCCACTATCTATTGTGAGGTTGTGTAGGAGATATGGACAACTGCAGTGTACAACTCAACTGACAAGACCATCACTTTCACTATTAAGGGTAAGGAATTCTGTGTTAATAGTGACATTGTTAAAGCATGCTTTAGGATTCCTAATAATACTGTCACTACTCCACACACAGACACTGATATTGTTAACATGTAAAACTTCATGGGTTATGCACTCACTATCTCTAAATTAAGTGAAATTAGGAGATCGGGTCTTAGGAAAGAATAGAGTTACCTGTGTGATGTAGTTACTAAAGTATTTTTTGGTAAAATGAGCAATTTTGATTATGTTAATATCTTCATGCTCAACATGCTTTATATGCTAGTAACTGATAAATACTTCAATTTTAGTGATCTAGTCTTGTTTGAGTTGGGGTTTAAGTTAGGGGAGCTTAATAAGAGGGGTAAGAGTGTTTATTATGCTAGATTTTTCATGATGCTTGCTAAACACCTCTCTGAGGACATTGTGATTGAGAACCCAACCAACAAGTTAAATTGTCGGGTTCAAGAAAGAAGAATTATTGCAGATCTCAATAGAGCAGATCACCACAAAGAGGTGCCACTCTTCTACTTTCCAGTAATGGAGGCACCTCAGGTAAGTGAGGTAATTTCAACTGTCTCTACTCTTCCAACCTCAAATATTTCTTTTCCTTCTAGTGTAGCAGTGGCATCTGTGTCAATAACCAGACATATGCCTACCCAAGCTACCAAAACCAAAGTCTCAAAAATAAAGACAAAGAAAACCCCCTCTGCTGTCTCTCAAAAGATGCCAGTTGTAAAATCCACTAAACACAAAGAGGGGAGTGTGAAGGTGGGAAAGACATGTGAGGGACAGGGTGAAAATCAAAAAAGCCCTAAGAATAAGGATGGTGAGCATAGTGTACCCAAACCAATCCACACCACAGTTTCCCAACAAGCTGTGGTTGTTAATAAGGACAAAAGCTCAACTCTAGTTTCATCCTCCCAAAAGGATGTAACTATTGAAAAAAGCTCTCAACCAGGAGCACAGAACAAAAGGGGTAGGGACACAAGTTCACCATAAACTTACACAAAAAAGAAGAAAACTAAAACCCTTGGGGATGCACAGGGTACACACACAGTGCAAACTGGAGCTAAAGACCCAGTCACTGCACCATCTCAAAGTAAAATTGATGTGGCTCCAACAAATGTGGAGTCACAGCCAAAATCTGTACAAATTGAAACACCTCACACACCAAATTCTCCCATACACTCTTTGGATATTGACATGATTCAAACATCTCAACCATATTCTCCATCTTTAACTTTGTTGGAGAAGCCAAAAATCCATGCAAGTGAGCATCATCTTCTAGATGATTTGTTGGCTCACTTGCCATTTCTTTCTGAGTCTGTTTAGACATCTGTGCCAAAATTTTCATCAATCTACACAGAGTCTACAATAGTCTCCACTCCACACTCATTCATTTTTACTCACTCGATGGATATTGTTCATCCATCGATTAGTGATTGTATCCCGACTGATGTGCCTAACAACAGTCATCTGTCGGATAGTAAAATTACTAACCCGATGGATATTTCTCATCCGTTGGGTGTCTCTGCACAACTCCAAAGTTCAACTATAGTTACAAGTGCAGATGACTTAGTAATTATGCTATCACTATTAGGATTGAGGGAAGATAGTGACTTGAGTGAGAGTCTGGGTTGCTTCCAGGAAAAAGGAGAGTAAAAGAGTGATCCAATGAAGTCCATTTCTTCAGGACTGGAAAAAGTGAGTGTGAGGAGTCCCACCTTAGATGGTGAAGGTGAGGGTGTGAGGGTGGGGAGCCAAGGTGAGACCTTAGTGCAAGAAAAGGGAGAAAATGAGAGAAATGCAGGTACTGGAGATATAAAGGTGGATGTCATTGTAAGTGAGTTAATGAATGTCCAGGATGCAAACAGGGAGGGACTATCTCAGCAAACTCAAGCTGTTATAGATTCTATCTCCTTGGATGCTGAGACATTTACTCACCCTGTTCCAACATATCAACTTCTAGCTGGACAGGGCAATGAAAATGCAAAAAGAATGCTCAATTTGGTGCGCACCACACAGTCCATGCAAAGAACTAAGGATGCTATCACATCTTTTCCCTCAACAGCCGGTGATGTTGATTATGAGACTGGTGGTTCAGAAGAATTCTTTGGAGGTGAGGGTGGAGATAGTGAACAAGAGCCATTGGACATAGGGAGAGAAGTAGGCCCTAGTTCAAGATCAAGCATGCCATCATGGGCCTTCTCCAAGAAATGTGATGATCACTATTTCAAGACCACACTCATCCAACTTATCATCCAAACACAGTCTGCACTTCAATCAACCACAAATTCTAGCACCAAGAAGCTTCTCCAAGCACATCTTGCTTCTCTCCAACTATAGCAAATCTCAGGCTACCAACAAAGTCAAAATGTTTCCCTCTTCAAAAATGAAGTTGATCAACTTAAGAAAGACATCTCTGACAAGTTGGAAGCTAGACTTCCAGAGACAACAATGATAGACATTAAAAGACAGCTCATGAAAAACTCTGATCTTGCAACCAAGGTGGATTCCTTGGATAAAAGAATGGTTGCTATGGAAGATTCTCTTACAACAATCCATCTACACCAAGCTCAACAAATAGACTTGCTTCAGAAACTGGTGGCTGCACAGACCTCCTCCTCTACTCAACTTGCTGATAACAAAAAGGGGGAGAAAGAGAGTTCTAGGAGTGAGGGGGAGCAAAAAGAGCTTAACATTCAAGTGAGTAAAGCAATTGTGCCAACACTTGCTTTCACAAAGCCACCAACTAAAGATAGCATTGATCTGATAAATGAAGTAGCAGCCACTTTGAGAGCAGCTGAGAAGAAGCAGTTAAGTCCAATCAACTGGGAGAAAATTGATGAGGATATTCAAAAGAACTTTGGTCTAGCAAAGAAGCCATAAAAATCAGTCATTCATCACTCTCAAGTCAGGCAAATTTCTGTGAATGATATGAGCATGAACTATCTGGAGAGAGGCCAGGCATCCTGCATCAAATCCCCAAAGGCAGACCTAATCATGAAGCCAAAGGTGAACTACCCAAAGTCTTCACTCAAGAACCCTTTGGACACAATATATGAAAATATGAAATACCAAAGCCTGATGAGAAGAAGCTATTGGCCAGGTCTATGGCATTCTACAAAGATCCTGCAGATTCAGCTCTAAAAAGGAGAATTGCCAAGGTTTTCAGAAATGGTAAGGAAATAAGTGTGGTGGCTGGACACCCTCAATTTGCTGAAGCAAAAAGGGAAGAAAAGGAAAGATTGAAGCAAGAAAAGAAGCAAGCTGCTCTAGATGCTAAAAAGCTCAAATAAAAGAAGGACCAAGCTACTATCTTGGCCAAGTTGTAAGCTGTGAAACCCACACAACGAATTCCTAAACAACCATATGAAACCACTGAATCTAAAGATCAGAAAATACAAGAAGCACCTCAAAAGAAAAGAAAATTCAGATACAAGCTTCCTTCTAAGAGAAAATTGGATTTCAGTGATGAGGAGATGGAAGACTACTTTCCCAATGAGTCTACTTCTACAACAACTCAAACATCCATGCCCTATGTGGCACATGAAGAATTCAAGATAGACCCATCCAAGAACTTTCATGGTGAACCTATCATTCCAAAGGATGAGACAATAGACTGGGAGAGTCTACCAATTCCTGAACTCAATCTACCTCATTTTATGAAGCCAAAGAAAATAAAGACCAGAGCAGTCAAGAAAGTGAAGCCCTCAACTCTTAGATCCAAGTCCCTAACCAAAGCTCAAACCAAGGTCAATAAGGGAGATATCATGTACATCTGTAACATCAAGGAATTCTCTAATATAAACCTCTATCTAGATGAACTGGAAGAAATTAGAGGGATTGATGCTTACAGAAATCTACCTGAAAGGCTAGTATTCAAGTAAAAGGGAGGAAAAGAGATGACATGGCCACTTCACAGGATTCTTCAAGAGAACCAATCTATACTGATAAAAGTCTATTCATCCTTCATGAAGAACTTTGGATTCAATGTGATAGCTAGAAGACTAGTTCTAAGGAAGATTGAAGAACTGAGGAGTATTAGAGCCAAAGATGCACTCCCAAAAGACTTTAACTATTCCTTATATAGGAAGTAGAGTGCATCTAAGGCCCTACTGGCTGATGGAATTCTTGGATGATAAGGGAGTTAGAAGATTCTTCAGACTAGAGGACCAGCTGAGCATCTCTAGCAATGAGACTCTACTAGAAATACAAGAAATGTTAGATTTGTTAGAAGCTGATGACCTTGAATTCCACAGATAGCTCCAAAATCAGATAGAAGAAAACAACATGAAGCCTGGAAAGAAATCCAGACCATCAAGGAAATAGATCAATCTGCTCAGACTAGAGGAGCACCTTGAAAATTACTGTAAGCAAATCTTTGTACACTTTGCCTTGTAAACTCTTCAGTAAATATTGCAGCACTTTTTAGTTTTATCTACTACCTTTTAAATTTATATTTTTAGGGTGTTTTGTTATTATCAAGTTTCTCTTAATTTATGGCTACAATTCTAGTAGACATAAATTATGGGGAGATTGTTGGGAATATGTTGTGAACTTGATGATTACATTAACAAAACACCTTAGTAGATTTAACCTAGTGAAAAATGTAGCACTCGATGGATGAGCAAATATAGTCCCGACAGATGACTCAATTATAGTCCCGACGGATGATGATTTGACATCCATCGAGTGAGCAGCTTATGTAATAATAAGTATTGTAACTCATTTCTGCAAATAACTTTGTATAGATTTTGTAGTAGCATATGAGTCATGTTGACTCTCATTAGATATGCATAATAGGTTGATTAATTGTAAATATAATATGGCTTGTAATTCTGCATAAGTGAAATGAAGTCAAGTGTCAAATAGCTACCCGACGGATGATCAACAAAGCTACCCGACGGATGTTCAACAAAGCTACCCGACGGATGACAAACATGTACCCGACGGATCATCAATTCAAATGTTTGTTGACCGTGACAACACAGTCACATGCGTTGGGTATTTGTAAAAGGAATGTGGCAGCCTGTTTAACAAGAAATGAAGAACAAAGAAGCATTTCCATTTCCATGCAAGTTAAGAAGATTTTCAAAGGTGCTGGAATAGAGAAGTGAAGCAGCATGGAGTTTGACTTGATAGTTTTGTTTTATTATCCTGTCTTATTACCATGTAAACTTGGTGATATATAAACCAAGTGTAGCTAGTAGAACAAACAACTAAGCAAACACTTTTAGAAGAGAATTAGAAAAAGCTGTAACTGTTAAGAATTTCTTTGTAGTTTGTTTGTTCACTTGTAAAGCAGTTGTGAGACAATTTGTTCTTTACAGAGTTTTTAATTCGATATATATATATATATATATATATATATATATATATATATATATATATATATAGTGGATACTTTCAAATCCACCAGAAAGTTTTAAAGACTTGTGTTCTTATTACTTTGTGTTTTTAATTTATTTAACTTTTGATTCTGCACCTTGCAAATCAAAACACTTATATATATATATAGTTTGAGTTAAAACATTTTATAGTTCAAGAAAAAGTTTACTAGAATTACATTCAAACCCCTTATGTAATTCTTGTTGCATTGTTAGGGACTAACAATTGGTATCAGAGCAAACTCTTGAAGCACAAAGAGTTTAAAGATCACAATAAACATCAAGATGAACAAGAAGGATGTTGGAGTCAAGATTCCTTTTTTGGACAAAGATAATTACCGTCACTGGAAGGTAAAGATGCATCTTCATTTACTTTCTCAAGATGAGGCCTATGTGGATTGCATAGATTGAGGTCCTCATGTACCAATGAGAGATGCAACTGGAAATGAGCCATCAGTTCCCAAGCCAAGGCATGCATGGTCAGATCCTGATATTGAACAAGTCAGAAAAGACAAGAAGGCCATGAATATTCAGTTCAATGGAGTTGATGGTGACATGTTTGATAACATCATTAACTGCAAGACAACCAAGGAAGTTTGGGATACCATTCAAATAATCTGTGATGGCACTGAACAAGTTAGAGAAAAGAAGATGCAGTTACTAATTCAGCAATATGAGCATTTCCACTGTGTAGAAGGTGAAACTCTCACTGATATCTTTAGTAGATTTCAAAAGCTACTAAATGCTCTTAAGCTGCATGGAATAGTCTACCAAACCAAAGATTCTAACCTCAAATTCTTGAGATCCCTTCTAAAAGAATGGAAACCAATGACAGTCTCTTTGGGAAATTCACAAGAATATAAAGAGTTTACACTAGAGAGACTGTGGCGCCCTCCAAACCCGGGTCAGAAGTTTGGGGTCCACAAATCATACTCAATATATAAACCTGTATATAAAATATTATTTGTAATGACCCTGCTTTACATAACCACGGATCGCAACTAGGTTAAAGTATGAAAACAAGCCACAACCTTACCTTTAATTACAACTGTACCAAATCCCAACTAATTTAATTTACAACTGGTATGAAATTATTCTTACAACCTTACTATCTCACTACTGCAATAAGCTCCTACTAGCTCGATCAATCATAATCTAGAATCCTAGCTCGAACATTGAACTGGGAAACCTTGCTATCAACCGTATCCTTCTTAACTGTAGAATACATAAAAAGATTCGCAAGAGTGAGCTAACTAGCTCAGCAAGTCATATTATCAATAACTGAGGTTAAGCAATAATAAACGAGGTGATTCAAAGGAATCAAGTTCTTGTTAAACAACCAATAGAATTGGATATTCATTTTAAGTTTTTAAAACCAAGGTTAAGCTGCTGATCAGTCACGCACTAACCCCGAGCAGAGCACACAACACTGCTCTAACTACTGGATCCAAGGCACACATTGGCCTAACTTGACCATCGATATGGTCTGACCACGAATCTGGTCCATACAAAGAAAGCTATCCAATCCTAAAGCATTTCAATATGATAAACAAGAGAGTTCAATAAACCGGATCGTAATCAATAACAATAAAACATTTGTATAAGAGCATGATAAAAACTCATGGTTACCGAAAGGGTATGTCAAAGTATATAAAAGAAATGTCCTCGAGCCGGTAGGATAATCGGGTATTAGATGAATAGTGTTTGTACAAGGTTTTAGTGCTTTGATATCACAAGGTATGGTTGAGTATAAAAGTTTCTGTATGTTTAAAATAATTTTGTTCCAGTGTTTGGTGTATGATGGTCATATATTTGTGGAGTAGTATCGTATTTGTGTGGTTTAATATTTGGTAAATCAACAAGAAATGGTTCACAAAGAATAAGGCTTACGGCTCAAAGATCAAATGTTGTGGCTCAGGTTCAAGGCTGAAGGATTCAAGTATTTCCAATATAGAACAGAGCTATTTTGAATATTAACAATATGTTACAAGAGAATTTAGAAATATTAGCAATATATTTTGAGAAAGGTTTAGAAGTACTTGCCTTATCATAATCGATTTCAACTTCACTTGTACTCTTCTAACGACTCTATTCAACAACCACTCATCTGCTTCTCCTATGCTTCGCTTCTATCCTCTGATCACTTGCTGTATTTTCTACATGTCAATTTTATTTTCTGATCACCTGCTTCCCTTTTATTACGCCTTGCTTACTCTGCTAGGCATTATAAATATCTATCAATATTTAACTCATACGATTCTATTCGACATACACTTCTATCTACCCTTCGTTTTACCCAAATCCGATCAACGGATTGAAAGTTACGCTATAAACAAGTAAGCACCGAACATATAGACTGAAAGTCAACCAATAGGTCACATATAACACATAACACGTCAAATAATCAATGACATATCATTTATAAAGGAGTCTCGGGTCGTAAACAGACTTTCAGGTATTTAAAATGATTTTTTAAAACATTTTTCAGAATTAAAACGGGTCGTTGGATCAATTTTGAAGCAATAAACAGGGTTCGGTTGGCCATTTCTGACTTCGAAACAATTTTATAATAATTATCGAGCCTTGGAAATAATTTAGAATAATATTCTAAAGCTCGAAACTATTTTTCGGAATAATTAAATCATTTTTAAATAATTAAATCTAATTAAATAATTAATTAAATTAATTAATAATTAATTAAATCAATTAATCAATTAATTTTCGAATTAATTGACCAATTAATCAATTAAAAACTAACTGAAATTAATTAACTAATTAATTCAGATTTATTTTTGCAATTAAGAACAATTTTTCGGAATTAAAAAAATAATTTTTAGAATTTTCAGAAATTAAAAACGAATTTTTATAATAAAAATAAATAGGAAATATGATTTTTGAATATTTTTAAAACATGAATCCTATTTTTGCAAAATTCTGGAAAGTTCAGGGAACTGAACTTCATCGTTTTCAAAAGTTGGGGTACTAAACTGTAATTTTCCAGCCCTTCGCCGGAAAACAGTCGGGTTCGTCGGAGAACTCAACTCCAGCCTCCTCCCACCATCACAAACTCCAGATTTAATCTATACTTCACAAGGAACACAACCATGCCATCAATTCCTTCTAATCATCCCGGAGTTAGCCGGAAAATGATCAAGAAACTCGCCGGTTTCCGGCGAGTTCGACGAAAACTTTAAAACCTAAACTCCCTCTTCTACAGACCTCGTTAATTCATGAAACTTGTATGACTGGATTGCAAATTTCACAGAGAACACAACCCACTATACCACAACATCTATCTATTCCAGAATAAGAAACCCCCAAATATCAATTAAGAACATTCATACGGGTTATAAACCCTAATTTTAAAATTCGAAAATCAAACTCAAATTTGAACATGTTATTGAACTCCAAATCAGTCATATAATATATCAAAATCATCAGGAGAACAAGCTCTACAACATGCAATCATCAAATCATACAAACAATCATCCGAACAAAAATTCATATTTTTAATCAAAATAATTCGAAAATAAATAAATTTCCCGAATTTAAACCTTTGATTCTGCAGTTCTGAAACTTGTATAATCTGATAGTACCCTTCAAAACCTCCGTTTTAGTTACTAGAGCTTCCCGAGTAGATTTCAATAACACCTCCAAATAGTTGTTTGATTTTCAGAAAGATTTATGAATATATGAATTTTCTCTGGAAATTTATATATTTAACTGACTGCAAATGATTTCGATACGAAATAAAATACGGAAAAAAGGCTATTTATATTTACGGAAAATTAGTATCCCGTTGGATCATTCCGGATATAAAACGGTACATTTATTTATAAAAACTGATCCAAACGGTATCAGTTTTCGGGATAATTATCCAAATCAGTACAATTTGTACTGCGGTCTTGGTCTCAGCGCCTGGTTACATGTACTACGAGGTAATAATTGTGATAGTTTAATAAAAAGCTCCCATTTATCGAAAATACGAGTTTTATTGATTTACCAAAACGAATATTGTATCGAAAATATTACGCCGGGACCCACACAGGACAAACCGTACGCCGGATCGAAAAAGTCAAAACATGGAATATGCTCGGAATATTACAATTAGGTTAGGAAGGAGTTCTTGGAAGAGTTTCGGGTTCCAAAAACGTAACAACGGATGACGTCGGTTGGTTCCCGTTTTTATAAAATAGGTTTTTAAATACCCGGAAAAAGATTTTATAAATTTCATATGATTCATGAATTCATAAATCAACATAAAAATAATTTGGAAGATATGACAATTATCTATATTTTATTTTGGACATGTAAAAATTGAAATACTCAATTAATATTATTTTTGAATATCTAACCACATATAACACTTAACAATTAATTCAGAGAATAAATACTGAAAACACATATAATAATTAAATAATTACACGATATATCCCGGATATTACATCCTTCCCCCTTAAAAGGATTCTGTCCTCAGAATCTCTTAGGAAAACAAATGACGATACTTTTTTTTTCATATCACTTTCTAACTCCCAGGTTGATTCTTCAACCTTTGGGTTTCTCCACAATACTCTTACTAACTTTACCACTTTATTTCTCAATACTTTCTCTCTTTCCTCTAAAATCTCTATCGGACTCTCTACATATGACAAATCTGCCTGAAGCTCTATTGGCTCATATTCTATTACATGCCTGGAGTTTGGATTATACTTTTTAAGCATCGATACGTGAAAACATTGTGAATGTGCTCCATGTGCGGAGGTATCGCCCACTCGTAAGCTACTTTGCTAACGTGCTTTAAAATTTCAAAAGGTCCGACATATCTTGGGCTCAACTTTCCTTTCTTTCCAAATCTCGTTAATCCCTTCCATGGTGATACTTTTAATAATACCAAATTCCTTTCTTCGAATTCTATATCTTCCTTGATTGATCTGCATACTTCCTTTGATGATCTTGTGCTGCTATCAATCTCCTTTAACAACTTCTTTTGTCTGCTGTACTAATTCGGGTCCAAGTATCTTGCGTTCTCCTACTTCGTCCCAATATACTGGAGATCTGCATCTGCGTCCATAAAGAGCTTCGTAGGGTGGCATCCCAATACTAGTGTGATAACTGTTGTTGTAAGCAAATTCTACCAGAGGTAAATGCTTGTTCTAACATCCTTTGAAATCAATAGCACAACCACGTAACATGTCTTCCATTGTCTGGCTCGTTCCTTCACTCTAGCTATCCGTCTGCGGGTGGTAAGCTGTACTCATATTCAGTTCCGTTTCCAAATATTCTTGAAAACTCTTCCAAAATCTTAAATTAAACCTTGGATCTTGATCGGATACGATGGACACAGGAATTCCATGACAAACTACAATTTCTTTTAAGTACATATGAACTGACTTGTCCAATGAAAATCTTCCATTTATAGACAGAAAATGAGCTGACTTGATAAACCTATCTATTATAATCCAAATGGTATCATGATTAGCTTTTGTGCTTAGTAACCCAACTAGGAAATCCATGGCGATATGCTCCCACTTCCACTCTGGAACCTCCAATGGCTGTAGCAATCCACTTGGTCTCTGATGCTCTACTTTAACTCTTTGACATATATAACATCTGCTAATCCATTCTGCAATTTCCCTCTTCATATCTGGCCACCAATAATTTTCCCTTAAATCTCTATACATTTTGGTACTTTCTGAATGGATTGAATACTTTGAATTATGAGCTTTTTATAAAATTTCGTTCTTCAACTCCGTCACTGGTGGAGTCTAAATTCTAGAAGAAAACCTAAGAATACCTTGATCGTCCTTTTTGCATGCACAATTCTTCACCTACTAAACGATTTATATCCCGATCAATTACCTCTTCCTGACACTTCTTTATCTTCTCTAACTATTCCGATTGAAGAGTTATACTTATACATTCTTACTCCTTTTTGGATCATGAACCTTGACTTCCAATTCCCACTTCTAGAATTCCATAGATAATTCTTCTGGTACAGTCTCTATGTTCATTCTCTCTCCTTCTTACTCATCTCTTGCCACTATATTTGCTTTTCCTCGGGAGTTCATACTTCAACTCTTATAGTCCGTATATATCTCACATATTTTTCTATACTTATAATATTTCCCAATCTTTTAAAATGAATATTATTGTTGCTTTTAATTCCCAATTATGAGTAGGGTACTTCTGCTCATAAGGTTTTGGTTGTCTGGATGCATATGCAATAACTTTATTGCTTTGCGTCAACACACATCCTATTCCCTTACGAGAAGTATCACTATAAACTACTAAATCTCCCTGATACTTTCAAAGTGATAAAATAGGTATTGTAACCATTCTTTCATTTAACTCCGCAAAACTTTCTTCACCCTTCTCCATTTCATGTAACCTTCATGCTTTTCCTGGGTAGATTTATCCAGAATATTGCAACTTTCAAGAAATCTTGCACAAATTTCCGATAGTAACTGGCCCATGATAAAACTTCTTACTTTTGTTGGTGCCTATGGTCTTTCTTTATTCATACTATATTTAAGGTATTCTGCTGAATCCCCTTTTGTCTCCTCCTTACTGACTATCTATACTAAGAATTATACTTCCTGCCATTAAAGTTTTTACCTGGTAAACTGTTTATACCGCTTCTTTCTTCTTTAATTCCTCAGCTATCCTTGTATAGGTTGTATGGTTCTTCTTAAGTAGCACAAGTACATCTTATCCAGATTCCTCCTTCAAGATTCTACTCATCAGATTTAAATATTACTAGTATATCAGTTCATTCAACTAACATTTCTAGAATTTTATAACAACAGTACTGAGTTCTGAAAATTATCTTTGATATGTCCATAAGTTCAATCTTCACTTGGTAATATACCCAGTCTTAAATCAATCTTATAAAAATACCTTGCTTCATTCATTTAATTAAACAAATCATTGGTTCGAGGTAACAGATATCTGCTCTTGAGAGTAAACTGGTTGAGCTTTCGCTAACACATAATCTCACACTTCCATCTTTCTTATTAACACATCGTGCCGGTGCACTTTAGGGGGTACGCTAGGTCCAATTGCTTTTTCTTCTAATCATCTCATGCGTTTGCTCTGGTAACTTCTTCATTTTATCTGGGGCCACTCTGTGCGAGGCTTTGGACACTGGTTTCATTTCAGGTGCTAAATCAATCATAAACGCATTTTCTTTATCTGAAGGAAATATTGGTAACTCATCTGGAAACATATCTTGAGACTGTAAAATCTTCAAGTTCGGTTTGCTCCGGACTCTTAGTTATAATCGCCATAACACATATATTTTGGTCACTGTAATCTTAAATCATTCTTAACAAGTTCCTTACTTTCCTTTGTTCTTTAAACTTCTTCATGTTCTCATTTGGCATCTTCAGAGCTATCTTCTATCACGACGATCTACCTGGGCATCACACTTGAATAGTTAATCCATTCCTTAGAATAATGTCAAATCCTCTTATCTCAAATGATATCAGTTCTTCGCAACTTATTGCCAAAAATATCGATTCCACCATTGGTACTTACTTATTCAATAGCTGCACATTCTTAACTTGCTAGTCCTTTAGTCATAAACTTATTGATTCGACAAGATAATTCATCTTATCAATAAAACCTTGAGAGATATACGATCAAGTTGCTCCCACATCTTTCAATACTTTAACGCATAAGGTATCTGCAATAATCTTCCACGTCATCACATCCATGTTCTAAATAACATATCGCAAATTCTCGTTCTCGGAGACGTATCCCTTATTGAAGTAGATTCCCTTGACTGTTAATGCATCCCTGGCTAGGGCCAGTGATTTGCAATTCTCACCATATGCCCTTGTTTCCTTTCCATGCATGAGAGGTAGATGAGACTTTGCCCGCTGAGTGTATAATACGTTGACTTTTGTTTGAAAATCTCTCGCAAGGAACAACGGTACAACGAAACAACTAGAAGGATTCATAATTTTAATAAACTGAGAGTTGAAAAGAAAGAAGAAGTAATGATTTGAATATGAATGAGACAACCACAGTGGTACTTAAGATGGCAAGTCTTTCATATCGTATGGCATACAACACATGATTAGGTGGCGTCCCTCCCGACTCTTTGTCATTCCGACAGAGTGTCTCATCATAACACTGTTTGTCCCAATCTGAAAGCAAAACTTGAGGGGAATAATTGAATTTGAAAGGAATGCAAAATCCTCCATTTTGATATCATCAGAAAGAATTTATTAAGAAAAGGAGTTCATACATCTTTAGGAATTAAAAAAGGAATATACACTGTAATATTGAGGACAAGAATGACACCATTGGTCACCATCCACATTTCACTTGTATTTATCTTTTGAGCTTGCTCGATCATTTCCTAATTTATCACATAACAACTTTAGAAATCTGCTAAAATGCCTTCGCAACTAAGCATTATGGTAGATTCTTACTTGTTAAGTCTCGCGTTTGTAACGTCACACCTATACATATAATACTTTAACAATTCGATCATAATGGCGTTCTTATCAGATAACCTTGAGTTTCCTTCTTTTAATTTGGAATAACCATGAATCATTCAATATAACAATCATTTTATTAATAATATTCTTCTTTTAGAAAAGTCTGGAAATCTTCCCCATCTTCTTCGGTCATGCTCAGGCTTCCGTTAAATCAATGAATTCTTTGAACTTTGATAATCCCAGTAATTGGATGAATAGTTACTCCGTACGCTGGTTTTGTTGTTAATCCTATCAGACAATACTTGCACCTTGCTGTTAGGAATAATTAACTTCTTCATAATCACAGGTTACCTTGTTCTCCGAATTAACAATACTGAGTCTGAAACAGTATCCCTCCAGATAATCCGAGTCTTTTAACAGACAAGAAACTCAAGTAGTAACTTGACATCCAAGGTTTAAAACTTATTTTATTCAAAAAGGCTTTTAGAAATTTTGTAATGAAAATATTTTTGAAAATTTGTTAAAAATTTTGAAAATTTTGAAAATCACGCCTCCGGTTGTCCTTACTGTATGAGTTGGTTGTTGTCCTTCTTATGACCAGATACCAAGTTAAAGAAACGATCACTCAAGGGTCCATTCACTTCCATTTATCTCCTCTCCTTCCTTGGGTCTATTACTTTCCTTAATCAATAAAAACTTCCGTTGTCGTTGCACGTTATCTTATTCGTAGCTTCACATTAAGGCTCCCATACTGGTAGTACTCTCATTAATCACTTTGCAATCATTAAGTGGAACAGACTATCCAATAGTCAACAAGTCAGCTAATGTCACATCATCTTGTTAAAATATATATCACATCATTACAACACCATTTTCTAATTTCAAGAAATCTTCAGATCCCTAATCTCCTCTAACTCTCTCTCTTTAACACTTATCTACTCCATTCCACAAGCTAGTCACGAGGGGCCTAATTACTAATAGCTTATTGTAACCTGATAACAGCCATCCTCTGGAACACTTAAATCTTCTTTCTAAACTCCTTCTCACTTTAGTTTGTATCTCAATACTCACCATTTACTGCAACTATCGTGTTCCTTCTCACAAATGCCGTTGTTTCATTGGAAAGGTTTTTAAACTGAGGATATAAAATATGATGTATAGTAAACAGAAAAGATACATCCATAGTTGAATGTTCAAAAGAACAAGAATAAGCAAATGAAGGTTCTTGAATAGGTAGTCTCATATCAAAAGATGATAGAATAGCGTTGAAAAACTTGAAGAGGCGCAACTGTCATAACAGAAGGTAATACCATTAATACTGATGGAAGAACAAGGCATAAATTGAATCTGGGAGAAGATGACGATCCTTAAATGGAAAGCTCCAAACGATCAGTTGCTACAGGGAAATCAGGATCTGCCATTGTCGTTGCCTGGATATCACGTCGCTAGTTAAGAATCCCGAATCGCAACACGAACCGTGCCGGAGACCTACTATACAGTCGCACTCAACCTCACGATGACCTATCTTTCTATTTCCTATTCCTAATCCTAACCCTCTACCCGATCCCGAAAATCTAGGCTTGTTTCAGTGACTTATAACATGTAGCTCTGATACCAAACTGTGGCGCCCTCCAAACCCGGGTCAGAAGTTTGGGGTCCACAAATCATACTCAATATATAAACCTGTATATAAAATATTATTTATAATGACCCTGCTTTACATAACCACGGATCGCAACAGGTTAAAGTATGAAAACAAGCCACAACCTTAACTTTAATTACAACGTACCAAATCCCAACTAATTTAATTTACAACTGATATGAAATTATTCTTACAACCTTACTATCTCACTACTGCAATAAGCTCCTGCTAGCTCGATCAATCATAATCTGGAATCCTAGCTCGAACATTGAACTGGGAAGCCTTGCTATCAACCGTATCCTTCTTAACTGTAGAATACATAAAAAGATTCGCAAGAGTGAGCTAACTAGCTCAGCAAGTCATATTATCAATAACTGAGGTTAAGCAATAATAAATGAGGTGATTCAAAGGAATCAAGTTCTTGTTAAACAACCAATAGAATTGGATATTCATTTTAAGTTTTTAAAACCAAGGTTAGGTTGCTGATCAGTCACGCACTAACCCCGAGCAGAGCACACAACACTGCTCTAACTACTGGATCCAAGGCACACATTGGCCTAACTTGACCATCGATATGGTCTGACCACGAATCTGGTCCATACAAAGAAAGCTATCCAATTCTAAAGCATTTCAATATGTCAATTTTCTAACGACTCTATTCAACAACCACTCATCTGCTTCTCTTATGCTTCGCTTCTATCCTCTGATCACTTGCTGTATTTTCTACATGTCAATTTTATTTTCTGATCACCTGCTTCCCTTTCTTACGCTTTGCTTACTCTGCTAGGTATTATAAATATCTATCAATATTTAACTCATACGATTCTATTCGACATACACTTCTATCTACCCTTCGTTTCACCCAAATCCGATCAACGGATTGAAAGTTATGCTATAAACAAGTAAACACCGAACATATAGACTGAACAAGTCACATATAACACATAACACGTCAAATAATCAATGACATATCATTTATAAAGGAGTCTCGGGTCGTAAACAGACATTCAGGTATTTAAAATGATTTTTTTAAACATTTTTCGGAATTAAAACGGGTCGTTGGATCAATTTTGAAGCAATAAACAGGGTTCGGTTGGCCATTTCTGACTTCGAAACAATTTTATAATAATTATCGAGCCTTGGAAATAATTTAGAATAATATTCTAAAGCTCGAAACTATTTTTCGGAATTTTTAAATCATTTTTAAATAATTAAATCTAATTAAATAATTAATTAAAATCAATTAATAATTAATTAAATCAATTAATCAATTAATTTTCGAATTAATTGACCAATTAATCAATTAAAAACTAAGTGAAATTTATTAACTAATTAATTTAGATTTATTTTTGAATTAAAAACAATTTTTCGGAATTAAAAAAAATAATTTTTAGAATTTTCAGAAATTAAAAACGAATTTTTATAATAAAAATAAATAGGAAATATGATTTTTGAATATTTTTAAAACAGGAATCCTATTTTTGCAAATTCTGGAAAGTTCAGGGACTGAATTTCATCATTTTCAAAAGTCGGGGTACTAAACTGCAATTTTCCAGCCCTTCGCCGGAAAACATTAGGGTTCGCCGGAGAACTCAACTCCGGGCTCCTCCCACCATCACAAACTCCAGATTTAATCTATACTTCACAAGGAACACAACCATGCCATCAATTCCTTCTAATCATCCCGGAGTTAGCCGGAAAATGATCAAGAAACTCGCCGGTTTCCGGCGAGTTCGACGAAAACTTTAAAACCTAACTCCCTCTTCTACAGACCTCGTTGATTCATGAAACTTGTACGACTGGATTGCAAATTTCACAGAGAACACAACCCACTATACCACAACATCTATCTATTCCAGAATAAGAAACCCCCAAATTTCAATTAAGAACATTCATACGGGTTATAAACCCTAATTTTAAAATTCGAAAATCAAACTCAAATTTGAACATGTTATTGAACTCCAAATCAGTCATATAATATATCAAAATCATCAGGAGAACAAGCTCTACAACATGCAATCATCAAATCATACAAACAATCATCCGAACAAAAATTCATATTTTTAATCAAAATAATTCGAAAATAAATAAATTTCCCGAAATTAAACCTTTGATTCTGCAGTTCTGAAACTTGTATAATCTGATAGTACCCTTTAAAACCTCCGTTTTGGTTACTAGAGCTTCCCGAGCAGATTTCAATAACACCTCCAAATAGTAGTTTGATTCTCAGAAAGATTTATGAATATATGAATTTTCTCTGGAAATTTATATATTTAACTGACTGCAAATGATTTTGATACGAAATAAAATACGGAAAAAGGCTATTTATATTTACGGAAAATTAGTATCCCGTTGGATCATTCCGGATATAAAACGGTACGTTTATTTATAAAAGCTGATCCAAACGGTATCGGTTTTCGGGATAATTATCCAAATCAGTACAATTTGTACTGCGGTCTTGGTCTCTGTTGGGAACCACAGACTTAGGGTGTTACTACGTTTTACGATAAAGATTACGAAAAGAGGATTACCTTGTTGATGGTTGATTCCACGCTCTTCTATTGTATTTCCAAATTCCCTTGAGCGAAGTGTGGCCTCCGTCTTCTCAAGTTATCCTCTCTTCTTGCTCCTTGGTGGCTACAATATGTTTTTACACAATTGCCAAGCAAGAAGAGAATAAGAATATATATAGGCTACAATAGGGACCATGGATAATTAGGTTGGGCCTTCTAATTATATCTTGAGCCTAGCCCAATGTAATTAAATATTAATTCAATCCACTAAAGAATTAATATTTGCACTACCTTTCCTAATACCGTAATTTAATTAATTCGGTTCCAATATTATTTACTTATTAAATTCCCCATGTTTAAAATATCATATGTCCATTAATTAAATAAATTACTGATAATTTATTTAATTAATATCTTTTATCCTTGATCATCCACTCAACCTTTATTTAATTATGCCAGAATAAATTCCACCTGCAGGGTTTCACATAATTAAATCTTTTTGAGCTTTCAATGGGACATCATTAACCCGAATATTATCAGGACATGGATTCCTTCAATAAATAATATCCACCATGTATATAATTCCATCACCCAAAATATAATGATATAATTCAAAAGAATTATTTCATATATAAATCAAAGCATGTAAATAATATACACGTGTCAATTACTATTTCCGGATTAAGAACCTAAACATTAATAATAACATAGAATCTTAGTTCTCCTTCTTAATCAGTATTAAGGGAACAGTTCTAAATTTGATCCTGTTCAATATACAGAAAGTATACTAGTATTATTTATTAGTCAATATAAACTAATCTAAATAATACTACAGCCATACCAGTGGATTGTCCAACACCACCTGTGCTGTGAACCTTATTATATTATATAACCGTATTTAACAATCTAATATTCTGTATCCCATTTGATACTAGATTGTTCACAATATATAATATTAGACAACATGTAAACATTCAAATGATTCTCAAATAAACTGGCCAGAAATAAATGTACATACTTCAAATAAATATTTTCAGTATACACTAACAATCTCCCACTTATACTCAAAATATTCTATGTGTACATCAGTGTTTATTTAATCCACTATTACATAAAAATCTATGTGTCCATCCATCTGACTCCTATCACTTCCACATGCTTGTCAAAAACCTTGGTTGGCAAGCTCTTTGTGAAAGGATCTGCTCGATTGTCTTCTGATGATATGTGAGCTACAACTATATCCCCTCGCTTTATGATTCCTCGTATGAGATGATACTTACGTTTAATATGTTTAGCTGCTTTGTGGTCTCGCGGTTCCTTTGAATTTGCCACAGCACCAGTGTTATCACAATACACCGTCAAGCTCCTAGGCAAATTAGGTACCACATCTAAGTCCAAAAGGAAGTTCCTGAACCATACAGCCTCCTTGGCAGCCTCAGAGGCCGCCACGTACTCGGCCTCCATGGTGAAGTCTGCAATGCATTTCTGCTTTACACTCCTCCATATAACGGCTCCACCTCCCAAAGTAAAAACATATCCCGAGGTTGATTTCCTCTTATCCCTATGTGATTGGAAATCTGAATCAGTATATCCCAAAGGAAATAGATCTGAGGCCTTGTAAATTAACATATACTCCTTAGTCCTTCTCAGGTACTTGAGTATAGTTTTTACTGCACTCCAATGTTCCTGACCTGGGTTCGACTGATATCTACTAACCATGCCTACAACAAAGCAGATGTCAGGCCTCGTACATAACATAGCATACATTAAGCTTCCACATGCTGAAGCATAAGGAACTGCTTTCATGCTCTCTATATCCTTAGGTGTTGAAGGACATATCCTTAGGTGTTGAAGGACACTGCTTCTTAGATAGAGCAACTCCATGCTTAAAAGGTAAAAAACCTTTCTTGGAGTTCTGCATGTTAAAACGAGCTAATACTTCATCAATGTAGGGCTCTTGAGATAAAGCCAACATCCTTTTCTTGCGATCCCTTATAACTTTGATCCCAAGGATGTATGCCGCTTCACCTAAGTCCTTCATGTCAAATTGTTTGAACAACCATGCCTTTACTGATGACAACATCTCAACATTGTTTCCAATGAGTAAAATATCATCTACATATAGTACTAGAAAAACCACTGCATTACCTTCACTTCTCTTATACACGCACGATTCACTTGGACTTTGATCAAATCCATATGACTGGACTGCCTGATCAAAATGAATATTCCAGTCTCTAGAAGCTTGTTTAAGTCCATAAATAGACCTCTTAAGCTTACATACCAGATGCTCTTGGCCTTCCTTAATGAATCCTTTTGGTTGCTGCATATAGATGGTTTCTTCAAGACTTCCATTAAGAAAAGCTGTCTTGACATCCATTTGCCAAATCTCATAATCGAGATGAGCTGCTATAGATAAAAGAATACGGATTGACTTAAGCATGACTACCGGTGAAAAGGTTTCCTCATAATCAATACCTTCTTTCTGAGTATACCCTTTCGCAACAAGTCTTGCTTTCCAGGATTTCACCTTTTTATCTAATCCCCTCTTTTTCTTGTAGATCCACTTACATCCAATAGGTTTTATAACTTTGGGTGGTTCCACGAGCTCCCAGACCTGATTAGAATACATTGATTCTATCTCAGATTCCATCGCCTTTTGCCAAATATCTGCATCTTTGTCTTGTACTGCCTCTTCGTATGTACGGGGATCATCATCATGTTCACCAGGGACCAAGTCTGAAGACTCTCCCAAAAACATGAATCTATCAGGCTGTTGAACAACCCTCCCACTACGACGAGGCACTGGTGCGGTATTAGTGACAGGTTGTACATTATGTTGTGGTTGTTCTACTTGTACTACAGCTTCATGGGTATTATTTGTCCCTCCCACTAGTTCCTCTAAAATGACACTACTCATGGGTTTGTGATTCATTATATAGTCCTCCTCCAAGAATCTTGCATTGGTGCTAACAATGACATCCCGATTCTTCGGACTATAAAATAAATATCCTTTCGTTCCCATGGGGTAGCCTACAAATAACCTTACTTCTGTACAAGATTCTAACTTAGTCGCGTTCTTGTTCAGCACATGTGCTGGACAACCCCATATTCGAATATGTCTTAGACTCGGTTTATCCCCGGTTCACAATTCTAAGGGGGTTTTAGGAACCGACTTAGAAGGTACTAAGTTCAGAAGATAAGCTGATGTCTCTAAGGCATGTCCCCAAAATGACTTGGGTAAATCCGAATAACTCATCATCGATCTAACACTCTCTAAAAGAGTCTGGTTCCTTCTCTCTGCTATACCGTTCTGCTGGGGTGTGCCTGGTGCAGTTAACTGGGATTCTATCCCATTTTCTGATAAATATTCCCTAAATTCTCCAAGCAAGTATTCGCCACCACGATCTGATCGTAGTGACCTGATACTTTTATTAAGTCGCTTCTCCGTTTTAGCTTTGTACTCTTTGAACTTATCAAAGCACTCAGACTTACGGTGCAACAAATAAACGTACCCATATCTAGAATAATCATCAATGAAAGTGACGAAATATTCATAATCACCTCTTGCTTGGATATTCATGGGTCCACATAAATCAGAGTGAATCAATTCTAACAGTTGTTTGACTCTATTCCCTTTTGCCTTGAAAGGCCTATTAGTCATTTTACCTTCCAAGCAGGATTCATAAACTGGAAATGGCTCCACTGCCAATGAGCTTAAAGGCCCGTCTACTACCAGTCTTTGAATCCTCCTCAAGTTAATATGACCTAATCTCAAGTGCCAAAGATATGTTTGGTTCAAACTAGAAGGTTCCTTTCTTTTAGTAGAGTTAGAAGATGTGTTGTTCAATTCCCTAAATTGCAGTTGCAGTGCAGGTTGACTAGGATTAATTATATACAAATTGTCTTGCAATGTACCAGAACATATAATTCATTTATTCATCATAATAGAAACATTACGATCCAAACAAACATTATAACCATCCAAAGCAAGTTTAGAAACCGAAATTAAATTCCTTCTAAAAGAAGGTACATAAAGACAATTGTTCAAAACCAAAATCCTATCAGAACCAAAAGATAAATGAATAACTCCTACTGCAATTACTGCTACTTTCGTAGCATCTCCCATGAACACGTATATCTCACCATCTCTAAGCATTCTGGATAGCTGGAACCCCTGCATAGAATTACAAACATGATCAGTGGCTCCTGTATCTACACACCAAGTGCTCGTAGATATAGCCACTATAAATGTTTCTGTAACTAGAGAAAGAGACATACCAGTATTGTTTATCTTCTTAGGAAGAGAACAATCCTGTTTCCAGTGACCTGACTGTTTGCATCTGAAGCACTTTCCTTTAGGCTTTTTCACACCACCCTGAACTCCCACTGCCTTCACAGCTTTCTGTGTCTGAGCCTTTTTCTTCTTCTTAATACCTTTCGGCTTAGAGGAAGAACCTTTCTCAGCCACATTCACTTGAACACTCTGCCGAAATAATCCTTCAGCTGCCTGAAGTTCTGTCAGCAGTTCCGCGAGACTATACTGCCTCTTATTCATGTTGTAATTCAAGCGGAACTGCTCAAAACTCTTGGACAAGCTCATAAGGATAATGTCAATCTGGGTTTCCCCGTCAAGTTCAGCACCAAGGATCTCTATCTCATTCAGATGAGACATCATCTTGAGAACATGATCCCTTACATGTGTGCCTTCAGCCATCTGAGTGTTCATTAAAGCCTTCATGGCTACTTGCCTAGCAGCCCTATTCTGATCTCCAAAAAGTTCCTTGAGATTAAAGAGCATATCCGAAGCAGTGGCCATAGACCGATGCTGATGCTACAAAACACCCAATATTGCTGCCAGAATGTAACATCGCGACATTTCATCAGCCTTAATCCACCGTTTATAATACTCTTTCTCATCTTCAGGAGCATCAACAGCAGGCTGTTCAGGCTTGGGTTCATAAGTGCAAAACTTGTACTCCTCAGCAGTCAACACAATGTCCAAATTTCGTTTCCATTCAATATAGTTAGGTCCGGTAAGTTTGTTATCCTTAAGTATGGGGAATAGTGGATTAAAACCCATTTTATCCTGAGAATCATGCATAAAAACATCACATAAATAAGGGTGCATTAATTATTAAGATCTATTGATTCCTCTAACAATTATTAAAATTTAATGCACTAACATATAAACACCATAAGCTTCTGGTACGCCACGATGTGTGACATGTATACCACCTAATTTTGTTTAAATGTTACTTCGGTCCTATTACTAAACAATATGCCACGTTGGGGTGGACTAGCTAAGTGTATACCATCATCAAATCTTAAATTATTTAAAATCTATGGAACTTGGTACGCCACGATGGGTGGCGTGTATACCTTCCAATATTCGTAATTTTGCCTTGAATATAATACTTCAATTCAATATTCATCAATGGTTTGATTTCCAGGTAGTGGAGGAGTCACATCGGTCTCGCTTAAAACCCACAGCCTTACAAGTTCGATGAACCCGTTTTTGACAAAATCGCCCCAAATCAGAAATAAAGAAAATCCGTATTTATTCCTTTCAAAATTTATTAATTTAAGAAGTTTGTTCTAGTAATTTCTATAACATTCTAGACACCATAAATTACATGCCACGATGGGTGACGTATATATAATTTATATTCGTCTTTATGTTAAATTACCTTCAACCAATAATGGAGACCATGAGATTTAATTTCATATTAATTCTCTCTCCCACTTAGAATTTTTTTTTATTAAAATTGAGGAATTTTAAAATTAAATGGGGCCCTATGTTGTTATAATTATGTCTAATCATGCATTCAACATACACACATAATTTTAGCAACATATAACATTTAATTAAAACAATAAATAAAATTTATGTCCATGTCGTCCTAATTAAGTTAAACATGCAATTTTAAAAGAATTACACACATAATTAACGACACACATAATCAATAAATTAAAGCAATAATTAAAATTTAATGGAAAAAATTAAAATAAATTTTCCACTATTATGGCCCTTGAAAAAAAATCCAGCTCTCAAAAAAAAATCTACCCCAAGCGCGCCCCGACGCCCCCAGCAGCCCAGTAGCACCAGCAACCCCAGCAGCCGCAGCAGTCCCAGCTGCCGCAGCAGCCCCAGCAGCCCCATCAGCCCCAGCAGTCCCCGCTGCCGCAGCAGCCCCAGCAGCCCCAGCTACCGCAGCGGCCCCAGCAGCCCCAGCTGCCGCAGCGGCCGCAACAGCCCCAGCTGCCGCAGCGGCCGCAGCGCGCGCGCCTGTTACTTTTCTGTGAGTTTTGTTTTGATTTTGTTCGATCCAAACATCAACAGCAACCCCTTGTAATCGCACAGCGGAACAAAAAACTACCGGAATTGATTTCCGATCGCACATAACTATTACAAAATACCCGGAACAATTAAAAAAAAATAGATCTAATACAAAACTAATTTTGTAAAATCTATTCTAACATGATCAACCCTCGTGTAAATTACAACCACGATTAAACCACGTGGAAACCAAAAAAAAAATTAACCACGATTAAACCACGTGGGATCCAAACACATAATTAAAATATACATGGCCATAATAGTGGATTAACAACCTGCATCAAAACCAATACAAGCAAAACACTATATACACGCATATATAATTACGACATGGATATTATATCATAAAATGTAGAACCCATTACCAGGCTCTTGATACCAATTGTTGGGAATCATGGACTTAGGGTGTTACTACGTTTTATGATAAAGATTACGAAAAGAGGATTACCTTGTTAATGGTTGATTCCACGCTCTTCTATTGTATTCCCAAATTCCCTTGAGCGAAGTGTGGCCTCCGTCTTCTCAAGTTATCCTCTCTTCTTGCTCCTTGGTGGCTACAATATGTTTTCACACAATTGCCAAGCAAGAAGAGAATAAGAATATATATAGGCTACAATAGGGACCATGGATAATTAGGTTGGGCCTTCTAATTACATCTTGAGCCTAGCCCAATGTAATTAAATATTAATTCAATCCACTAAAGAATTAATATTTGCACTACCTTTCCTAATACCGTAATTTAATTAATTCGGTTCCAATATTATTTGCTTATTAAATTCCCAATGTTTAAAATATCATATGTCCATTAATTAAATAAATTACTGATAATTTATTTAATTAATATCTTTTATCCTTGATCATCCACTCAACCTTTATTTAATTATGCCAGAATAAATTCCAGCTGCAGGGTTTCACATAATTAAATCTTTTTGAGCTTTCAAGGGGACATCATTAACCCGAAAATTATCAGGACATGGATTCCTTCAATAAATAATATCCACCATGTATATAATTCCATCACCCAAAATATAATGATATAATTCAAAAGAATTATTTCATATATAAATCAAAGCATGTAAATAATATACACGTGTCAATTACTATTTCCGGATTAAGAACCTAAGCATTAATAATAACATAGAATCTTAGTTCTCCTTCTTAATCAGTATTAAGGGAATAATTCTAAATTTGATCATGTTCAATATACACAAAGTATACTAGTATTATTTATTAGTCAATATAAAGTAATCTAAATAATACTACAGCCATACCAGTGGATTGTCCAACACCACCTGTGCTGTGAACCTTATTATATTATATAACCGTATTTAACAATCTAATATTCTGTATCCCATTTGATACTAGATTGTTCACAATATATAATATTAGACAACATGTAAACAATCAAATGATTCTCAAATAAACTAGCCAGAAATAAATGTACATCAAATAAATATTTTCAGTATACACTAATAGTCTCAGCGCCTGGTTACACGTACTACGAGGTAATAATTGTGATAGTTTAATAAAAAGCTCCCGTTTATCGAAAATACGAGTTTTATTGATTTACCAAAATGAATATTATATCGAAAATATTACGACGGGACCCGCGCAGGACAAACCGTACGCCGGATCAAAAAAGTCAAAACATGGAATATGCTCGGAATATTACAATTAGGTTAGGAAGGAGTTCTCGGAAGAGTTTCGGGTTCCAAAAATGTAACAACGGATGACGTCGGTTGGTTCCCGTTTTTATAAAATAGGGTTTTTAATACCCGGAAAAAGATTTTATAAATTTCATATGATTCTTATGAATTCATAAATCAACATAAAAATAATTAGGAAGATATGACAATTATCTATATTTTATTTTGGACATGTAAAAATTAAAATACTCAATTAATATTATTTTTGAATATCCAACCACAGATAACACTTAACAATTAATTCAGAGGATAAATACTGAAAACACATATAATAATTAAATAATTACACGATATATCCCAGATATTACAGAGACTGTGTGGCATTCTAAAGACTTATGAGCTTGAAATAGAGCATGATGAAAGAATGGAGAAATGGAGGAAGGAAGGAGGGTCCATTACACTGGTTACTGAGTTAGAGAAAGAGAAGGAGATGAAGATAGAAGCTGTTGAGTCTACTTCAAAGGTCTGTGAAAACAAGGGCAAGGGGCTGGTAGCAGAAAATGAAGATTCTTTGAGCCAATATGATATGGATGATATTGATGAACATCTTGCATTTCTTTCCAGAAGATTTTCCAAGCTCAAGTTCAAGAAGAACTTTGGAGAAGCTAAGCCAAATAGAAACATGGTGGATAAATCAAAATTCAAGTGTTTCAAATGTGGCTTGGCAGGGCACTTTGCGAGTGAGTGTAGAAAGTCAGATTCCAGCAAGAAGAAGTTTGAGCCTATGGATTATAAATAGAAGTATTTTGAGTTGCTCAAACAAAAGGAAATGGCTTTTATTATACAAGAAAATGATTGGGCAACATATGGTCTGGATGAGGATGAAGATGTCAGCTATGTTAATCTAGCCCTAATGGCCAAGTCTGATGAAATAGAGACAAGTTCTTCAAGTAATCAGGTAATCACTACTAACCTTGCACATTTATCTAAAGCTGAGTGTAATGATGCAATAAATGATATGTCTACAGAATTATATCATTTGTGTGTTACACTTAAGTCTCTCACTAAGGAAAATGCTAAAATCAAAGAAAATAATTTTTTTTAAGTGAGAGGAATAATGTGCTAGAGTCTCAGTTTATTGAATTTGAAAAATTCACAATAGAATGTAAGATTGCTAAGGATGAATTAACTGAGTCCTTGAAGAAAGAAGAGATTTTGAAGAAGCAGCTTGAACGAGAATAGGAGGTGATTAAGACATGGAAATCATCTAGAGATATCCATGCTCAAAACACCAAAGTTCAAGGTATTGAGTCCTTCTGTGATGCATCTTGGAAAAAGAGTAAAGAGAAGCTGGAATCCAATTTGGTTGAAGGATTGCTGACAAATGTAGACTCGATGGATGATGAGAGTCATCCGTCGGATAATCAAAAGGGTTACCCGTCGAGTGACATAAATCCTCATCCGTCGATTGTGAGCAAACCTGTGAGTAAAGCCAAACTTGCCAAGTTAAATGAAAAATATGGATTAGTTTCCAAAAACTTTATTTCAGGAAAATCAAGTCAAGTAAAGAAGGAAAAGAAAGTGAATGTTGGTCATCTGTCCATCAAGCAATTGAATGACAGATTAGAGAAGATTGAGGTTAAAACAGAAGCTAAAAAGAAAAATAATAGAAATGGGAAAGTAGGAATTAACAAACATAACAACTACACACCTGATAAGTATGCTCCAAGAAAAATCTGTGTTAAGTATGGTAGTACTAATCATTTGTCTGTTAATTGCAAACTTGCCATGCCTACTCCCATATCTGTACCACCTTCTTTTCCCAACATGAGTGCTATGCCTTCTATACCTATGAATGCTATGTCTGCACTGAATATGAATGCACAATTTGCTAATATGCCATTTGCACCTAATTCTTATTATGCTGCATTTAGTATGCCTCAAATGCCATTTAGCATGCCCTATCGGAATAACATGTTTGCAAATATCATGCCATTTTTTGTTAATCAAAATGTGCATGATAATTCTGTTTTAATGACTGGTTTCAAAGGTCCAACTCAGATGACTAAGGGTGAATTTGATATCCCCAAGTCAAATGAGATAAAACCTAAGAAATAAATGAATAAAGCTAACAAGGCAGGACCCAAGGAAACTTGGGTACCAAAATTAACTTGATTTGGTTTTGATGTGTGCAGGGAAACAGAAAGAATCTGTTCTATTTAGATAGTGGTTGTTCAAGACACATGACTGGAGATTCTACCCTGCTCACAGAGTTCAAAGAGAGAGCTGGCCCAAGTATTACTTTTGGAGATGACAACAAGGGTTATACTGTGGGATATGGCTTAATTTCTAAAGACAATGTCATCATTGAGGAGGTTGCCCTAGTGGATGGTCTCAAGCATAATTTGCTAGGTATCAGCCAGCTTTGTGATAAGGACAATTCAGTAACCTTCAATTCAGAAGCCTGTGTTGTGACAAACAAGAGGAGCAATAATGTGGTTCTCATTAGAGTGAGAAAAGGAAATGTGTACCTAGCTGACTTCAACTCACAAAATGTAGCATCTGCCACTTGCCTTCTCAGCAAAGCAAGTTAAGATGAAAGTTGGGCTATGGCACAAGAAGCTGTCCCATCTAAACTTCAGGACCATGAATGAGCTTGTCAAGAAAGAACTAGTTAGAGGTATTCCTCAAGTGGAGTTTACAAAGGATGGACTGTGTGATGCTTGCCAAAAGGGAAAGCAAATCAAAGCATCATTCAGAAAGAAGCTTGATTCAACAATTGAAGAACCTTTGTAATTGCTATACATGGATTTGTTTGGACCAGTCAATGTTTTGTCTATCTCAAGGAAAAGATTTTGTCTAGTAATTGTGGATGATTTCTCAAAGTTCTCCTGGATATATTTCCTAAAGTCTATAGATGAAGCTAGTGAAATCATCCTCAATCACATATGGCAAGTCAACAATCATCCATATTTTAAAGTAAGAAGAATTAGGAGTGACAATAGAACTGAGTTCAAGAATTCAGTGATAAGATCATTTTATGAAGAAATTGGGATTATGCATGAATTTTCTGCAGCAAGGACTCGACAACAAAATGGAGTGGTAGAAAGAAAGAACAGATCCCTTATTGAAGCTGCAAGGACAATGCTTGAAGAATTAAAGTTACCAACATACTTTTGGGCTGAAGCTGTGAACACTGCCTGCTACACTCAAAATATCTCTTTGGTGAATCAAGCAAAATGCATGACTCCCTACCAATTGTTCAAGAACAGGAAACTAACTCTAAATTTTCTTCCTGTCTTTGACTATAAATGTTATATTTTAAAGAATCAAACTGATCAACATGTGCTAAAGCAGATGAAGGAATGTTTGTTGGATATACTTTGGGAAAAGCATATAGAGTCTAAAATCTAAGAACCAACATTGTTATGGAATCAATACATGTTGTGTTTGATGATAAAAAGATTGAAGGACTGCAGGATGGAGATTTCCAAGAGAGCCTCAAAATTGACATGTGGAGATGGTTAGTGATGACAGTGATGATGAAAGTGATCAAGAAACTACAACTAAGGATAGTGCAGAAAAATCTACAACTAATGAAGCTAATAACTCATCATCCATCAAGCTACAAAATGCTTCATCCGTCGGGAGACAATCTGCATCATCCATCAGGAGATAATCAGCCTCATCCGTCGGAACTCAAAGTGCTTCATCCATCGGGTCATTAAGAGAAGCTGAAAGTCAAGGCAGATCACTCACAGAAAGTTCCCCTCTCTTAAATCAAAGACTCACTAACTCAGGGGGAGTTTCTCATAATTAAAACTCAGTCACACATCAAGACAACAATGAGGCCTCTTCATCTAGAGTAAATCTACCATAACAGAGAAAATGGACAAGAGATCACCCCTATCAGCTAATTATTGGTGATGCATCTTCTAGAGTTCAGACAAGGAAAGAAACTCAAGAAGAATGTCTATATAGCAGCTTCTTATTTAAGGAAGAACCAAAGAAGGTAGAAGAAGCTCTGTTGGATCCTGATTGGATTTTAGCTATGCAGGAGGAACTAAACCAATTTGAAAGGAATAAAGTATGGAAGTTGGTACCCAAGCCTAAATGAAAGAATCCAATATACACCAAATGGGTATTCAGAAACAAGATGGATGAAAATGGCATAGTAGTCAGGAACAAAGCTAGATTGGTTGCTAAGGGCTATTGTCAATAAGAAGGAATAGATTTTGATGAAGCCTTTGCTCCCGTTGCAAGACTTGAAGCCATCAAAATATTCTTAGCCTATGCATCCCATGCCAGTTTCAAGGTCTATCAAATGGATGTCAAGAGTGCTTTTCTAAATGGAGATTTGGAGGAGGAAGTCTATGTCAGTCAACCTCCTGGTATTGAAGACCCAAATTTCCCAAATCATGTATACTATCTTTTGAAAGCACTCTATGGACTGAAGCAAGCACCTAGAGCCTGGTATGACACTTTATCAAAGTTCCTTTTGGAAAATCATTTCAAGAGAGGTACTGTGGATAAAACTTTATTCTTTAGAAATGTTAATGGCTCTAGTATACTTGTTCAAATCTATGTAGATGATATTATATTTGGCTCTACAGATGAAAAACTTTGCAAGAAGTTTTCCAAATTGATGCAAAATAAGTATGAAATGAGCATGATGGGAGAACTAACTTACTTTCTTGGTTTACAAGTTACGCAAGTTAGTGATAGAATATTCATTAGTCGAACTAAATACATTCATGATCTTTTAAAGAAGTTTGATCTAATGGATTTTACATCTGCAAAAACTCCCATGGCCACTACAACTAAGCTTGAATTAAACACTACTGAAAAGTCTGTGGATATTTCAAGTTATAGGGGCATGGTTGGTTCATTTCTGTACTTAACAGCTAGTAGGCCAGATATAATATTTGCTACTTGTCTTTGTGCTAGATTTCAGGCTGATCCTAGAGAATCTCATTTAGTAGCTATTAAGAGAATTTTCAGATATCTCAAGGAAACACCAAAACTTGGCATTTGGTACCCTAGAGATTCTGGTTTTGATCTAACTGGTTATTCAGGTGCAGATTATGCAGGTTGTAAAATAGATAGAAAAAGTACAACAGGAACCTGTCATTTTCTAGGAAACAAGCTTGTGTCCTGGTTCAGTAAAAAGCAAAATTCAGTTTCTACTTCTACAGTTGAAGCTGAATATATTGATGCTGGTAGTTGCTGTGCACATATTCTATGGATGAAAAACCAATTGTTGGACTATGGTCTATAAGTGGATCATATTCCTATTTTCTGTGATAACACAAGTGCAATTGCCATCACTGAAAATCCAGTACATCATTCAAGAACAAAGCATATAGACATCAAGTACCACTTCATAAGGGTACATGTGATGAATAGTACTGTGGAACTATCTTTTGTTCCAAGTGAAAAACAACTTGCAGATATATTTACCAAACCACTGGATGAATCCACCTTTTCAAGGTTGGTAAGTAAATTAGGTATGCTTAATTATTCTTGAATTATTTCAGATATTTTTGCAAGTTGTAATGCAGCCATAAATTTAATTAATTTTTCAGTCTTGGATAAAGTTTTGGCTAAGTCAAAATTTACATCCCGACGGATGATCATTATCCATCGAGTTCGATCATCCGTCGGAATACAATTTGTTAATAAAATCAATTACTTTTCCGGAATATTTTATAACTCGACGGATAACTGATTTATCCTCATCCGTCGAATTGTCTCAATCCTAGCCGTTAATTCTCTGAACATTATCCATCGAGTATACTTACAGTTTGTAAGCATAACACGACAGATAAGAGATGGAATTTTTACAGTTTATTTTTTAAATGGCTATTTTGGGCAATTTTTGTTAGTCACTTTATTTTACTTTATTATTTTTGACAGTTATTTTTTGAGAGAGTATAAAAGCAAAATTCATTTTCATTACTTTTCTTTTATCATTCTCAATTCATCTTCTCTAACTTCTTTCTTTCTCAAAAGCCATTACCCTCTCTCCCTCTACAATTTTTACTCTCTAACAATGGCACCAGTCGTCAAAATCATGTCTCAAACTGGCTTTATCTATGAGAAGAACAATTTCACAGCTCTAGTGAACAAGGGGATTCAATTGTTTGGCGACTACCACAAAATGATGGATTTTGTGAATGCTATAAGCTCAACTATGCAATGCTAGAATATCCCACTATCTACTGTGAGGTTGTGGAGGAGATATGGACAACTGCAGTGTACAACTCAACTGACAAGACCATCACTTTCACTATTAAGGGTAAGGAATTCTGTGTTAATAGTGACATTGTTAAAGCATGCTTTAGGATTCCTGATAATACTGTCACTACTCCACACACAGACACTGATATTGTTAACATGTTAAACTTCATGGGTTATGCACTCACTATCTCTAAATTAAGTGAAATTAGGAGATTGGGTCTTAGGAAAGAATAGAGTTACCTGTGTGATGTAGTTACTAAAGTATTTTTTGGTAAAATTAGCAATTTTGATTATGTTTATATCTTCATGCTCAACATGCTTTACATGCTAGTAACTGATAAATACTTCAATTTTAGTGATCTAGTCTTGTTTGAGTTGGGGTTTAAGTTAGGGGAGCTTAATAAGAGGGGTAAGAGTGTTTATTATGCTAGATTTTTCATGATGCTTGCTAACCACCTCTCTGAGGACATTGTGATTGAGAACCCAACCAACAAGTTAAATTGTCGGGTTCAAGAAAGAAGAATTATTACAGATCTCAATAGAGCAGATCACCACAAAGAGGTGCCACTCTTCTACTTTCCAGTAATGGAGGCACCTCAGATAAGTGAGGTAATTTCAACTGTCTCTACTCTTCCAACCTCAAATATTTCTTTTCCTTCTAGTGTAGCAGTGGCATCTGTGTCAATAACCAGACATATGCCTACCCAAGCTACCAAAACCAAAGTCTCAAAAACAAAGACAAAGAAAACCCCCTCTGCTGTCTCTCAATAGATGCCAGTTGTAAAATCCACTAAACACAAAGAGGGGAGTGTGAAGGTGGGAAAGACAGGTGAGGGACAGGGTGAAAATCAAAGAAGCCCTAAGAATAAGGATGGTGAGCATAGTGTACCCAAACCAAGCCACACCACAGTTTCCCAACAAGCTGTGGTTGTTAATAAGGACAAAAGCTCAACTCTAGTTTCATCCTCCCAAAATGATGTAACTATTGAAACAAGCTCTCAACCAGGAGCACAGAACAAAAGGGGTAGGGACACAAGTTCACCACAAACTTACACAAGAAAGAAGAAAACTAAAACCCTTGGGGATGCACAGGGTACACACATAGTGGAAACTGGAGCTAAAGACCCAGTCACTGCACCATCTTAAAGTCAAATTGATGTGGCTCCAACAAATGTGGAGTCACAGCCAAAATCTGTACAAATTGAAACACCCCAAACACCAAATTCTCCCATACACTCTTTGGATATTGACATGATTCAAACATCTCAACCATATTCTCCATCTTTAACTTTGTTGGAGAAGCCAAAAATCCATGCAAGTGAGCATCATCTTCTAGATGATTTGTTGGCTCACTTGCCATTTCATTCTGAGTCTGTTTAGACATCTGTGCCAAAATTTTGATCAATCTGTACAGAGTACTACAATAGTCTCCACTCCACACTCATTCATTTTTACTCCCTCGATGGATATTGTTCATCCATCGATTAGTGATTGTATCCCGACGGATGTGCCTAACAGCAGTCATCTGTCGGATAGTAAAATTACTAACTCGATGGATATTTCTCATCTGTTGGGTGTCTCTGAACAACTCCAAAGTTCAACTATAGTTACAAGTGTAGATGACTTAGTAATTGTGCTATCACAATTAGGATTGAGGGAAGATAGTGACTTGAGTGAGAGTCTGGGTTGCTTCCAGGAAAAAGGAGAGTAAAAGAGTGATCCAATGAAGTCCATTTCTTCAGGACTGGAAAAAGTGAGTGTGAGGAGTCCCGCCTTAGATGGTGAAGGTGAGGGTGTGAGGGTGGGGAGCCAAGGTGAGACCTTGATGCAAGAAAAGAGAGAAACTGAGAGAAATGCAGGTACTGGAGATATAAAGGTGGATGTCATTGTAAGTGAGTTAATGAATGTCCAGGATGCAAACAGGGAGGGACTATCTCAGCAAACTCAAGCTGTTATAGATTCTATCTCCTTGGATGCTGAGACATTTACTCACCCTGTTCCAACATATCAACTTCTAGCTGAACAGGGCAATAATAATGCAAAAAGAATGCTCAATTTGGTGCACACCATACAGTCCATGCAAAGAACTAAGGATGCCATCACAGCTTTGCCCTCAACAGCTGGTGATGTTGATTATGAGACTGGTGGTTCAGAAGAATTTGGAGGTGGGGGTGGAGATAGTGAACAAGAGCCATTGGACATAGGGGGAGAAGTAGGCCCTAGTTCCAGATCAAGCATGCCATCATGGGCCTTCTCCAAGAAATGTGATGATCACCATTTCAAGACCACACTCATCCATCTTATCATCCAAACATAGTCTGCACTTCAATCAACCACAAATGCTAGCACCAAGAAGCTTCTCCAAGCACATCTTGCTTCTCTCCAACTATAGCAAATCTCAGGCTACCAACAAAGTCAAAATGTTTCCCTCTTCAAAAATGAAGTTGATCAACTTAAGAAAGACATCTCTGACAAGTTGGAAGCTAGACTTCCAGAGACAACAATGATAGACATCAAAAGATAGCTCATGAAAAACTCTGATCTTGCAACCAAGGTGGATTCCTTGGATAAAATAATGGTTGCTATGGAAGATTCTCTTACAACAATCCATCTACACCAAGCTCAACAAACAGACTTGCTTCAGAAACTGGTGGCTGCACAGACCTCCTCCTCTACTCAACTTGCTGATAACAAAAAGGGGGAGAAAGAGAGTTCTAGGAGTGAGGGGGAGTAAAAAGAGCTTAACATTCAAGTGAGTAAAGCAATTGTGCCAGCATTTGCTTTCACAAAGCCACCAGCTAAAGATATCATTGATCTGATAAATGAAGCAGCAGCCACTTTGAGGGAAGCTGAGAAGAAGCAGTTGAGTCCAATGAACTGGGAAAAAATTGATGAGGATATTCAAAAGAAATTTGGTCTAGCAAAGAAACCATAAAAATCAGTCATTCATCACTCTCAAGTCAGGCAAATTTCTGTGAATGATATGAGTATGAACTATCTGGAGAGAGGCCAGGCATCCTGCATCAAATCCCCAAAGGCAGACCTAATCATGAAGCCAAAGGTGAACTACCCAAAGTCTTCACTCAAGAAACCTTTGGACACAGTATATGAAAATATGAAATACCAAAGCCTGATGAGAAGAAGCTATTGGCCAGGTCTATGGCATTCTACAAAGATCCTGCAGATTCAGCTCTAAAAAGAAGAATTGTCAAGGTTTTCAGAAATGGTAAGGAAATATGTGTGGTGGTTGGACACCCTCAATTTGCTGAAGCAAAAAGGGAAGAAAAGGAAAGATTGAAGCAAGAAAAGAAGCAAGCTGCTCTAGATGCTAAAAAGCTTAAACAAAAGAAGGAGCAAGCTACTATCTTGGCCAAGTTGTAAGCTGTGAAATCCCACACAACAAATGTAACACCCCCAGATTCGGGGTCAGGGATCCGGGTCATCACGGTCTTTCTTTCCACAATATCACTTCACTGAATTAATAATAAATAACCTCATGTTGTGACCCCACACTAACACACCACAACCCGTTATAGTCTCAGAGATGAAATTGAAATAAGTACAAGTCTTTGAATCCATAATTTAAAAGTTATTACAACCCAAAATGATTACTTGATAAGTTTAAAATTAATTGCCATTATCTGCCACAAGTTATAATTATACATAATTGATTCCCAAAAGTAGAAGGTCTGATCTACAGATAGATCTACCTCTGCAGCTATAGCAGCTATGATCTCAACGGGAAGGCGCTGGGGCGCTTCCCACGCTCTTGCGCTGGGTCTGCTTGAGTCTGGCCATCTTTCCTAACTGTTGTTGTGTGATGAAGAAATAAAGCAAGAGTGAACATTACAGCTCGCAAGATAATATATAGTGTAAACAATAATGCAAGTATCTAAATGGATAACTTACTAAAATCCTTTATCAAGTGTAAGATAATTACTTACTGGATATAAGCAAAAACAAGGGATGAAGTTACCAAATACATCACTATACTTATATCATTTATAAAGCTACTTGAACTACCACTGTTCAAAGTATAATGAGCTTTCAACAGTTCATCACATAGATGAGACTACAAGACAAGATTTGAATAGATTAAATCTTTGAAGTATTATTGAATGAAATGAAGTTATGATATACTTCATTAAGTCCCGATATATATATCCACATATATATCTCTTTATACATTTCCTGAAAACCTCTGTCATGTAAAGTATGAATAGAGTTTGTAACATCCAATGAATTTTTGGAAAGGAAAAGAATTGTGGCATAAACCCGATATCTTGCTGATCAGGAAAAGATACCAATAAGTAACCTTTTCTACTAGTAGATGGACGAATTCCCCACTGGTCATCACCCTGCTCGCAATAGGACCTTATGCTGGACTGCCACTCAGCCACTTACGCATTTGATGGACTCCCACTGAGCCACTTACACTTTCATGGACGCCTACTGAGCCCATGTTGCTTATGCCGACTCGATAGATGGACTTACTTCCCGAACGTTGGGTAAGTAATCAATTCATTTACCAAAACAGCAACCTTGTTGCGAATATAAAATACACCACACAGCCGGATCCCTCCGGTTTTGAGCGAGTATTTAAATCCCCTTTAAAAGGAATATCTTAAATATATAAAAAAATGAGTTTTGGGATCCGCTCTAACTTTTAAAAATCATTTTAAAGACTCGAAAATACTTTAAAGAGTGTTTGGAGTAATGCTGATTTAATAAAGTAAATCAGTCCCAATATATTAGAAAATATCTGAATATTATTATTTAAATAATATTCCCATAAAGAATAATCTTTATAAAAATAATTGAAGTAGAAGTTGTAAAACTTATACTTGAAATGAATAGTAAATAACCAAAGATATACTTATACGAAAGTAATATCTTTATTTGAATAATCAAAAGTAAGTTTGATTATCGACACATTATTCTTTAATAAAATAAAGAATATTATTCAGTAAATAATCGGAGTCATAGGTCCTCAAATGAATATTCAAATAATATTCATTAAATAATATAAACTGATTCATAAGTCCTCGAATGAATATTCAAGTAATATTCATTAAATAATATAACTGAGTCATAAGTCCTCGAATGAATATTCAAGTAATATTCATTAAATAATATAAACTGAGTCATAAGTCCTCGAATGAATATTCAAGTAATATTCATTAAATAATATAAAGTTATCGAATAAACCTTATTCGATTAATAGTTTTGAAAACTATATCAATATATATATATATATAAATATATATATATATCATATACTCGGGAACATCTACTCCCGGTTTTAGAAAAGGGTTCACCTTTGGGTCCCCTATACTAAGGGTATACGCAACTACTGCTTATCTCTAGCATAGGTATTATGCAACTTATAAGCAATTGAACCAACAGATATATATCAAGATTACGAAACAGACATGCATATATACCATATCACATGCTCCAATATATCGCAAGAATTTGCTAATAACAATCATGCATCTATCACAAGATAATGCATATACACATATACATCACAATAACAGTTATACGGGTAGAAAACTTGCCTGAGCGACTGGGGGTTACAAATGGCTTGGGATGAGTCTGGTAACCTATAAACAACATATTAGTTGGAATTAAACCAAAGTCACTTATAAACCTATATTTTAACCAATTTAGACTCTAACGCTCGTTTTGCGCTTAATGATTCTCTTAAGTCGCTCGAGTACCCTCGGCTCCACCATTTTTAATAAATTAACCATTACGAGTTTTAAGGTGATTCTTTCGCGAGTGTCTTAACAACTGCCTATTACACTTTACATAAATGTTTCATACTCCAATTAGTCTTTAAGGTCTTTAACCTATGTTTCAAAGTAAGGCGAGGGGTAATGGTTCGTTCGCGAAACGCCGTTAAAACGGTCGTTTCTCCTAAACCGTACATCGGAATCAAATGAACCACATATCAAAACGAAGCTCGTAACATGAACTATCTAATCATGGCAATGGTCAAAACCTAGCAGTGAGTTAACGGGTCGTAATGTTAAGAGTAAAAACAGTCTAAAGTAAATCGGACATTACGACGGCTATGTTTACGAGATTACCAATTTTATTCTACTCCAAACCAACCCACAATCAACCCACAATCATAACCCAATCAAAACTCCATCCATACTTCACCATAACAACCCCAACAACTCAACATTATCAATTTATACTATTCTCAAACATGAATTTAAACTATACTTAAGTTCATTAATCAATACTCCAAGAATTACAACTCCAAAACATTACAACACCAACTATCCTCTACATTCACAACAAACAAGCCTCTCATGAACTATAACAACATAACTAAACCTAATAATCAAGTAAATTTAGGGTTTGGAGGGGTTATACCTTCCTTGGAGAGTGGAGAATCAAGTAACTAGCTTGGAATCACCCTTAAAAGTCCTTATCCAAGCTTAATCTAAACAAAAACTCAAGAACAAAAAATTTAGTTCTTGAAAAACACTATTCACCATCTTCTTCCATAATTTTTAGGAAGAGATTGTGAATGATTTAGGAGCTCAAACTTATAGGATAGCTATATCTATGCATAAGGAGTCTTGGATAATTACCTTGCTAATTAACAAAGCTTGGAACTAAGATTTGGAATTTCTTGCTTTGAAGAAAAGAAAAAGCCGAGAGCTTTTTGGATGAAGAAATGAAATAATTTTGTGTTTTGGTGAAATGATTTGTTGGTTGGTTGATTTTGATTTGTTTTGTTTTGTTTTCTTACCTTTTACCATGGTAACTTTTGTGTGGTTCTAATTCAACCAACATCACACTTGCTTTGGTCATGCTTATGTCACCATGTGATGTCACCCTCCCACCTTTGTCCTCTTCTCATTGGTTTGATGACATCATCCCCACTAATCTCTTTGATTAGCTTCTAATTACTTGGCTAATGACCGCTGATCTGTTATACGGTTCGCTTAACTTTCGTTTTCGTTTATCGTTTGAGGGATCATACCCGGGATCTTATTACTTGGGTTCCCTTAACCTTTCTCAATACATTATATTCCTTTTATGATCCTCTCTTATAATCCTTGAATTTAAATCCTTTTTATCCTGTTACCTTATACTCAATTCTTTCGATATCTGGTGGATTTTCGGGAAAAATCAAAGTGTTCGGATTTGGATTCTGACGATCTTTACATACACTTATTTATCATAAAGAGTACTAATACGATCTCAGAATAACAATAAAAGAACCCCTACATAGTGTGGCATGAAAAGTTTTCTTATTCAGCAATATCAGCAATATCAGCAATAATACTATTCATAAGGGTTACAAAAAAGTTCAAAATTTTGGGGTTATTACAACAAATTCCTAAACAACCATCTGAAACCATTGAATCTAAAGATCAGAAAATGCAAGAAGCACCTCAAAAGAAAAGAAAATTCAGATACAAGCTTCCTTCTAAGAGAAAATTGGATTTCAGTGATGAGGAGATGGAAGACTACTTTCCCAATGAGTCTACTTCTACAACAACTCAAACATCCATGCCCTATGTGGCACATGAAGAATTCAAGATAGACCCATCCAAGAACTTTCATGGTGAACCTATCATTCCAAAGGATGAGACAATAGACTGGGAGAGTCTACCAATTCCTGAACTCAATCTACCTCATTTTATGAAGCCAAAGAAAATAAAGACCAGAGCAGTCAAGAAAGTGAAGCCCTCAACTCTTAGATCCAAGTCCCTAACCAAAGCTCAAACCAAGGTCAATAAGGGAGATATCATGTACATCTGTAACATCAAGGAATTCTCTGATCTAAACCTCTATCTAGATGAACTGGAAGAAATTAGAGGGATTGATGCTTACAGAAATCTACCTGAAAGGCTAGTATTCAAGTAAAAGGGAGGAAAAGAGATGACATGGCCACTTCACAGGATTCTTCAAGAGAACCAATCTATACTGATAAAAGTCTATTCATCCTTCATGAAGAACTTTGGATTCAATGTGATAACTAGAAGACTAGTTCTATGGAAGATTGAAGAACTGAGGAGTATTAGAGCCAAAGATGCACTCCCAAAAGACTTTAACTATTCCTTATATAGGAAGTAGAGTGCATCTAAGGCCCTACTGGCTGATGGAATTCTTGGATGATAAGGGAGTTAGAAGATTTTTCAGACTAGAGGACCAGCTGAGCATCTCTAGCAATGAGACTCTACTGGAAATGCAAGAAATGCTAGATTTGTTAGAAGCTGATGAACTTGAATTCCACAGACAGCTCCAAAATCAGATAGAAGAAAACAACATGAAGCTTGGAAAGAAATCCAGACCATCAAGGAAATAGATCAATCTGCTCAGACTAGAGGAGCACCTTGAAAATTACTGTGAGCAAATCTTTGTACACTTTGCCCTGTAAACTCTTCAGTAAATATTGCAGAACTTTTTAGTTTTATCTACTACCTTTTAAATTTGTATTTTTAGGGTGTTTTGTTATTATCAAGTTTCTCTTAATTTATGGCTACAATTCTAGTAGACATAAATTGGGGGAGATTGTTGGGAATATGTTGTGAACTTGATGATTACATTAACAAAATACCTTAGTAGATTTAACTTAGTGAAAAATGTAGCACTCGACGGATGATCAAATATAGTCTCAACGGATGACTCAATTATAGTCCCGATGGATGATGATTTGACATCCATCGAGTGAGTAGCTTATGTAATAATAAGTATTGTAACTCATTTCTGCAAATAACTTTGTATAGATTCTGTAGTAGCATATGAGTCATGTTGACTCTCATTAGATATGCATAATAGGTTGATTAATTGTAAATATAACATGTCTTGTAATTCTGCATAAGTGAAATGAAGTCAAGTGTCAAATAGCTACCCGGCGGATGATCAACAAAGCTACCCGACGGATGTTCAACAAAGCTACCCGACGGATGACAAGCATGTACCCGACGGATCATCAATTTAAATGTCTATTGATAGTGACAACACAGTCACATGCGTTGGGTGTTTGCAAAAGGAATGTGGCAGCCTGTTTAACAGGAAATGAAGAGCATTTCCATTTCCATGCAAGTTAAGATGATTTTCAAATGTGCTGGAATAGAGAAGTGAAGCAGCATGGAGTTTGACTTGATAGTTTTGTTTTATTATCCTGTCATATTACCATGTAAACTTGGTGATATATAAACCAAGTGTAGCTAGTAGGACAAACAACTAAGCAAACACTCTTAGAAGAGAAATAGAAAAAGCTGTAACTGTTAAGAATTTCTCTGTAGTTTGTTTGTTCACTTGTAAAGCAGTTGTGAGACAATTTGTTCTTTACAGAGTTCTTAATTTGATATATATATATATATATATATATATATATATATATATATATATATATATGGCGGATACTTTTAAATCCACCAGAAAGTTTTAAAGACTTGTGTTCTTATTACTTTGTGTTTTTGATTTATTTAACTTGTGATTCTGCACCTTGCAAATCAAAACACTTATATATATATATATAGTTTGAGTTAGAACATTTTATAGTTCAAGAAAAAGTTTACTAGAATTACATTCAACCCCCCTTCAGTAATTCTTGCTGCATTGTTAGGGACTAACACAAGGGGCACCTCCTTGTGGTGATCAGCTCTGTTTAAATCTGCAATTATTCTTCTTTCTTGAACCCAAAAATCCAATTTGTTGGTTGGGTTCTCAATCAAAAGATCCTCACAAATATGGTTAGCAATAATTAGAAAGAATCTAGCATAATAAACATTTCTAGATTTCTTTTTAATCTCCTTTAACTTGTAACCTAACTCAAATATGATGGCATCACTAAAATTATAGTAATTGTCAGTAAGTAGCATGTAGAGCATGTTAAGCATGTTAGTATTAATAAAATCAAAGTTGCTTATCTTACCAGAAAACACATTGGTAACTACATCACATAAAAAACTCCACTCTTTCCTAAGACCTAGCCTCCTAATCTCACTTAACTTAGTGGTAGGAAGTGCATAGCCAATAGAATTAAGTATGTTAACTAAATCAGCATCTGTGAGTGGTTTAGTAGTAGTGTTTTCATGAATTTTAAAGCATGCTTGAATAATATCACTGTTAATGCAAAATTCCTTACATTTCATGGAGAGAGTTATTGTTTTGTCAGTTTCCTGATACACAACAGTAGTCCACATCTCCTCCACAATGTCACAGTAAATTGTGGGTGATTCCATCATGGCATAGTTAAGCATGCATCCCTTCACAAAATCCATCATTTTCTGATAATCTTCAGAGGTTGGAATTTCTTTGTTCACAAGAGCCACAAAGTTGTTCTTTTCATAAATAAATCCTGTCTGGGACATGATCTTGACTACTGGTGCTATTGTTAAACAAGAAAAGGTGCAGAAAGAAAGGGGGTTTTGCTTTGAGGAAGAAGAGAGCAGTTAATTGCAATAGAGAAAGATAAAAGCTAAAATGAACTTGGAATAAGGCTTTTATGTATTCTCAGATAAAATGGGATAAAAATTAAAGGTAAAAATTAAAGACCCAATGAAAATTGCCCAAAAGTTTTAAAAGTAAAAATAAACTGTCCAAATTCTGTCAATTATCCGTCATGATATACTTACAAACTGTAAGTAAATCCGATGGACAATGTTCAGAACTTTAGCGGCTAAGATGTTGACAATTCGACGGATGGGAATAAAGCAATTATCCGTCGGGTTTAAAATTAATCCAAAAAGATAATTGATTTTTACCAGGCTATTCTATTTCGACGGATGATCAAAATCGATGGATAACAAACATCCGTCGAGATGTAGATTTTGACTTAGCCAAATTTCCGTTCAAACCATAAAAATCAATTAAGTTTCTGGTTGCATTTCAACTTGCAAAATAATCAAAAATGATTTAAGAGTAATTAAGCATACCTAACTCACTTACCAACCTAGTGAAGGTTGATTCATCAAGTGGCATTGGTAAAGATATCTGCAAGTTGTTTCTCACTTGGAACAAAATAAAGTTCCACACTACCACTCATTACATGTTCCCTAATGAAGTGATACTTGATGTCTATATGCTTTGTTCTTAATGCTGTACTGGATTTTCAGTAATGGCAATTGCACTTGTGTTATTACAGAAAATAGGAATTCTGTCTACTTGCAGACCATAGTCCAACAATTGGTTTTTCATCCATTAAATTTGTGCACAATAACTGCCAGCAGCAATATATTCAGCCTCAGCTGCAGAAGTAGAGACTGAATTTTGCTTTTTACTGAACCAGGATACTAGCTTGTTTCCTAGAAATTGACAGGTTCCTGTAGTGCTTTTTCTATCAATTTTGCACCTTGCATAGTCTGCATCTGAATAACCAGTTAGATCAAAACCAGAATATCTAGGGTACCAAATGCCAAGTTTTGGTGTTCCCTTGAGATATCTGAAAATTCTCTTAATAGCTATTAAATGAGATTCTCTAGGATCAGCCTGAAATCTAGCACAAAGACAAGTAGCAAACATTATATTTGGCCTACTAGTTGTTAAGTACAAGAGTGAGCCAATAATGCCTCTATAGCTTGAAATATCCACAGACTTTTCAGTAGTATTTAACTCAAGTTTAGTTGCAGTGCCCATGTGAGATTTTGCATATGTGCAATCCATTAGATCAAACTTCTTTAAAAGATCATGAATATATTTAGTTTGACTGATGAATATTTCATCACTAACTTTCTTAACTTGTAAACCAAGAAAGTAAGTTAGTTCTCCCATCATGCTCATTTCATACTTACTTTGCATCCATTTGGCAAACTTTTTGCAAAGTTTTTCATCTATAGAGCCAAATATAATATCATCTACATAAATTTGAACAAGTATACTAGAGCCATTAACATTTCTAAAGAATAAAGTTTTTTCAACAGTACCTCTTGTGAAATGATTTTCTAAGAGAAACTTTGACCAAGTGTCATAGCAGGCTCTAGGTGCTTGCTTCAATCCATAAAGTGCTTTTCAAAAGATAGTAGACATATTCTGGAAAATTTGGATCTTTAAAGCCAGGAGGCTGACTGGCATATACTTCCTCCTCCAAATCTCCTTTCAGATATGCACTTTTGACATCCATTTGGTAGACCTTGAAATTGGCATGGGCTACATAGGCTAAGAAAATTATGCAAATCTTGCAACATGAGCAAAAGTTTCATCAAAATCTATTCCTTCTAGTTGACAATAGCCCTTAGCAATCAATCTAGCTTTGTTCCTGAAACTATGCCATTGTCATCCATCTTGTTTCTGAATACCCACTTGGTGTCAATTGTATTCTTTCCTTTAGGCTTGGGTACTAGCTTCCATATCTTGTTCCTTTCAAATTGGTTTAGCTCCTCCTGCATAGCTAGAACCCAATCAGGATCCAACAGAGCATCTTCTACCTTCTTTGGTTCTTCCTTTGAGAGAAAGCTGCTATACAGACATTCTTCTTGGGTTGCTTTTATTGTTTGAACTCTAGAAGATGCATCACCAATGATGAGCTCAAAAGGGTGATCTCTAGTCTATTTTCTCTATTGTGGTAGATTAGCTCTAGGTGAAGAGGCCTCATCATTGTCTTGATGTGTGACTGAGTTTTGATTAGAAGAAACTTCCCCTGAGTTTGTGGATCTTTGATTTGAAGAAGGAGTTCTTTTTGTAAGTGATCTATTTTGACTCTCAGCTTCTCTCACTGTTCCGACGGATGATGCACTTTGTATCCTGACAGATGAACCTGATTGTCTACCGACAGATGATGCATTATGTAACTCGACTGATGCTGAATTTTGTGCATCATTGGAGATAGTCTTTTTAGCATTATCCTTAGCCACTATTTCTTGATCACTATCATCATCACTGTCATCACAAATCATCTCAACATTATCAAATTTGAGGCTATCATGGAAACCTTCATCTTTTAGTCCTTAAATATTCCTATCATCAAACAGAACATGTACAGATTCCATAACAATGTTTGTTCTAAGATTGTAGACTCTATATGCTTTTCCAACAGCATATCCAACAAAAATTCCTTCATCTGCTTTAGCATCAAACTTTTCCATGATGTTCAGTTTGATTCCTTAGAATGTAGCATTTGCATCCAAAGACATGAAGAAAATTTATAGTTGGCTTCATATTCTTGAATATCTGATATGGAATCATGCCTTTTTATTGATTGATCAAGGAGATATTCTGAGTATAACATGTTGTATTCACAGCTTTTGCCCAAAAGTAAGTTGGCAGCCTTGATTCTTCAAGCATAGTTCTTGCAGCTTCAATGAGTGATCTATTCTTCCTTTCCACCACACCATTTTATTGTGGAGTTCTTGCTGCAGAAAACTCATGCATGATTCCATACTCTTCACAAAACACTCTCATCACAGAATTCTTGAACTCAGTTCTATTGTCACTCCTGATTCTTCTAACCTTGAAGTCAGGATGATTGTTAACTTGCCTTATGTGATTGGTGATGATTTGCCTTATGTGATTGTGATATTTCACTAGCCTCATCTTTGGACTTTAAAAATATGTCCAAAAGAACTTTCCAAAATCATCCACAATTACTAGGCAATATCTCTTCTTTGAGATAGATAACACATTTACTGGTCCAAACAAGTCCATGTGAAGTAACTGTAAAGGTTCTTCAATAGACGATTCAAGCTTCTTTTTGAATGATGCTTTAATCTGATTTCCTTTCTAGTAGGCATCACACAATCCATCCTTTGAAAACTCTATTTGAGGAATACCTCTAACCAATTCTTTCTTGACTAGCTCATTCATGGTCTTGAAGTTTAGATGGGATAGCTTCTTGTGCCATAGCCAGCTTTCATCTTGACTTGCTTTACTGAGAAGAAAAGTTACAGATTCTGCATTTGTTGAGTTAAAGTCAGCTAGATACACATTGCTTTTTCTCACTCTAGTGAGAACCACTTTGTTGCTCTTCTTGTTAGTCACAACACAGGCTTCTGCATTAAAAATAACTGAGTTACCCCTATCACAAAGCTGGCCGATACTCAATAAATTGTTCTTGAGACCATCCACTAGGGAAACTTCCTCAATGATGACATTATCTTTTCAAATCAAGCCATATCCCACAGTATAACCCTTGTTGTCATCTCCAAAAGTATTACTTGGGCTAGCTCTTTCTCTAAAGTCAGTGAGCAGGGTAGAATCTCCAGTCATGTGCCTTGAGCAACCACTATCCAGATACCAAAGATTCTTTTTGTTTCCCTATACACATCAAAATCAAATCAAGTTGATTTTGGTACCCAAGTTTCCTTGGGTCCTGCCTTGTTAGCCTTTTTCTTTGATTTCTTAGGTTTGACCTCATTTGACTTGGGTATTTCAGATTCATCCTTTGCCATTTGAGTTGGACCTTTGAAACCATTCATCATTACAGAATTATCATGGACAGGTTGATTAACATGAAAAAGTATACTTTGTGCAAACATGTTATTCCAGTAAGGCATGCTAAATGTTATTTGTGGCATACTAAATGCAGCATAATATGGATTTTGTGCAAATGGCATGTTAGCATACTATGCATTCAAATTGTGTGCAAACATAACATTTACAGGCATTGCAGGCATGCTGGGAAATGAAGGTGGTGCAGACATAGGAGTAGGCATCGCAAATTTGCAATTAACAGATAAAGGATTAACACTACCACACTTAACAAAGATTTTTCTTGGTGCATATTTATCAGGTGTGTAGTTGTTATGTTTGTTAATTCCTACTTCCCCATTTCTATTGTTTTTCCTCTTTGACTCTACTTTCACTTCAATTTTCTCCAATCTGTCATTCAATTTCTTGATAGACAGATGACCTACATTGACTCTTTTGTTCTTATTCACTTAACTTTTTTCTCCTGGAACAAAGTTCTTAGAAACTGATCCATACTTTTCATTCAACTTAGCTAGTTTAGCTTTGCTAACTGGTTTACTTATACTCAACGCATGTGGCTCATTGTCTCTCGACGAATAATCCTTTTGATTATTCGACGGTTAATTTTCATCATCCATCGAATCCACATCAGTTAAAATTCCTTCAACCAGATTGGAATCAATCTTCTCCTTGTTCTTTTTCCAGGCTGCATCATAGAAAGATTCTATACCTTGAACTTTAGTGATTTGAGCATGGACATCTTTAGATGATTTCCATGCCTTAATCACTTCATGTTCTCGTTCAAGTTTCTTTCTTAAAATTTCCTCTTTCTTTAAGGATTCAGTTAGTTCATCCTTAGCAATCTTGCATTCTATTTTCAAATTTTCAAACTCAACAAATTGAGGCTCTAGCACATTGTTTCTTTCACTTAAAAACATATTGTTCTCTTTAATTTTATTGTTTTCTTTAGTTAGAGACTTGAGTGGAACACACAGGTGATATAACTTAGTAGACATGTCATTTATGGCATCATTACACTCAGTTTTAGATAAATGAGCTAGGTTGGTGGTGATTACCTGATTGCTTGATGAACTTGTCTCTGTTTCATCTGATTTGGCCATAAGTGCTATATTGACATAGCTTGAGTCTTCATCATCTTCTAATCCATTTGCAGCCCAGTCATTCTCTTGTGTGATGAAAGCCCTTTCCTTTTTTTTGAGCAACTCAAAATATTTCTGCTTATAATAAACAGGCTCAAACTTCTTTTTACTAGAATCAGGCTTTCTACACTTACTAGCAAAATGACTTGCCAAGCCACATTTGAAACACTTGAATTTAGACTTATCAACCATGTTTCTGTTTGGCTTAGTTGCTCCAAAATTCTTCTTGAATTTGAGCTTGGAAAATCTCATGGATAGAAAAGCAAGATACTCATCTATGTCATCCATGTCATCTTGACTAAGCTGGTCTTCATGCTCAACTACTAGTCCCTTTTCTTTTCCTTCACAAACTTTTGATTTTGGTGCAGATTTAACAGCTTCAACATTTATCTCCTTCTCCTTTTCTTGCTCAGCAACTAGTACAACAAACCCTCTCTTTTTTTCTTCCTGTCTCCATCTTCTTATCTTGCTCTATTTTAAGCTCATAGATTTTTAGGATACCATACAGTCTATCCAAGGTGAACTCCTTATAATCTTGAGAATTTCTCAATGAGACTGTCATAGGCTTCCATTCCTTTGGTAGAGATCTAAGGAATTTGAGGTTTGAATCTTTTATTTGATAGACCCTTCCATGTAGTTTTAGAGCATTCAGTAGGTTTTGGAATCTACTAAAAATGTCAGTGAGTGACACACCTTCTTCACTATAGAAATGCTCATATTGCTGAATCAAGAGTTGCATCTTATTCTCCCTTACTTTCTCAGTTCCATCACATATAACTTGGATTGTATCCCATACATCCTTAGTAGTCTTGCAGTTTATGATGTTGTCAAACATATCACGGTCAACACCATTAAACAGAATGTTCATGGCCTTTTTATCCTTTTGAAATTGTTCTTTATCTGGATCTGACCATTCTGTTTGTGGTTTTGGGACTGATGCTTCATTTCCTATAGCAGCTCTCATAGGGACATGTGGACCTTTCTCAATGCAGTACACATATGCTTCATCTTGAGATAGAAGATGCAGGTGCATCTTCACCTTCCGATGGTGATAGTTGGCTTTTTCCAGAAATGGAATCTTTATTCCAACATCTTTTCTGTTCATCTTGTTAATTGTTGTGATCTTTAAACTCTTTGTTCTTCAAGAGCTTGCTCTGATACCAATTATTATTCCCAATCAATGCAACAAGAATTACAGAAGGGGGGTTGAATGTAATTCTGGCTTCTTTTTCTGATTTTAAGAATGTTATTACTTAATATATAACTGTGTTTGATTTTGTAAGAAGTGCGGAATGAAAGTAAAATGAAAATCAAAACACAAAGAAATAAAATACAAGGCTTTAAAACTTTCTGGTGGATTTGAACTTATCCACCAGATATATATATATATATATATATATATATAAAGATGAGAACTCTGTGATGCTTGAATGGCACACAACTGCTTATAAGTGAACTTACAGAATAACAAAGAGATGCTTAACAGATACAGCTTTATCTATCTCTCTGAAAAATAATGCTTGCTTAGTTAGTTTGTTCTACTTGCTACACTTGCTTTATATACTACTAAGTTACATGATAAAAAGACACACAAGTAAAATAAAGATTGTTTCTAGTCTAATTCCATGCTACTTCATAACTCTATCCAACATCTTTGAATATCTTCATAATAGCATGGAAATGGTAATGCTTCTTTGTTCTCTAAATCCTGCAATTAGGCTGCCACATTCCATTTGTAAACACCCGACGCATGTGACTGTGTTGTCTCTGTCAACTGCTATTTTGAATATGATTATCCGTCGGGACTATGTTGGTCATCTGTCGAGAAGCATTGTTGATTATCTGTCGGGAGCCTTTGTAGATCATCCGTCGGGAGCCTTTCTATCATTTGACTCTATTTCACTTATACAAAATTACAAGACATCTTATATTTACAATTAGCCAACCTATTTTGCATATCAATCTAGTAGTCAACATGACTTAAAGAATCCTACAACATCTACTAATACATTGTTATTTCAGGCATGTGCTACAAGACTTATTATTACATAAGCTACACTCTCGATGGATGTTCAGTTGTCATTCGTCAGGGACTATAAAGTTCATCTGTCAGGACTATTATAGAACATCCATCGAGAGCTACAAAAGCACTAAGTTAAATCTACTAAGGTGTTTTGTTCAACTTATCATCAAGTTCACAACATATTCCTAACAGTGTCTGGAAGTAACAGATCTTAAATATCTCAACAGGATTTATGATGGTCCATATAAGCATAAGAAACTGGTTGTTTATGATGTAAGTAAGGCTGAAAAGATGATTCACAAAGAGAAGCGGGACTATACTACTGAAGATCTGACATCCATCATGAAAGATGATAAAGTTAGACATCCCTTGCACGGTAGTCTTGACAGTATCATGTCCAATAGGGTTATTGGATGTAAAACTGCTAAAGAAATTTGGGACACTTTTGAAGTTAAGTGCCAATGCACTACTACTATCAACAAGAACATGAAGACAATACTCACAAAAGAGTGTGAGCACTTGACTCAAAAGCTCATGACTCATTGAATGATATATATGACATATTAAAAAAACTGTTGAATGATCTGTCACTTATGGATAAAGAGTATGATCCGGAAGATTCAAACATGAAGCTTCTTCTTGTAATTCCTGAAAAATGGGATTTGAAAGTCACTACTATAAAGGATAACTATGACCTTAAAGATAAATCTCTGGATGAGATCTATAGAATGTTGAAGAAAATTGAACTATAAATGGAGCAAAAAAGCAAGAGAAAAGGATCAAGAGCTAGACCAGTTGCAGTGAAGGCTAAATAGAAGCCAAAAGAGAGATATGTGAGAAATGGTCATTCAAAAGAAAAGGCCATGATTGCAAATTCGATTCATCAAATATTGATGATGACTCAAATACTGATATCTCCACAAACTCTGAAAATGATTATTGTGATGATGAAAAGCTCTTGTAGATGGATGCCTTGATGGTAAAAAGCTTCAAGAAGATAGCTTACAAGGACTTTAAGAAAGAAAAGAGATTCTCCAGGAAAAGCTCAAGTTCTTGACACTGGTAAGAAGAACTACTAGAAATATGATGAGAAGGAGTCCGAGTCAAAAAAAGTTGATAAATCATAGATCAGAAGCTACAACTATGATGGAGTTGGGCATTATGCAGCTGATTATAAGAAGCCAAGAGTTGAGAAGAAGTAGGCCTTGATCACAAAGAAGAAATACTGGGCTGATACTTTAAAATTTGATGAATGTGTCAATTATGCTCTCATGACAAATGCTGATAGTGAATATGTTAGGTATGAAATGCACACATAGGAGGGTGAATGCTGTGTTTTCTAATTTTTACTTAAAAACTTTATGACTTATTTTTCAGGAAAATCAAGTTAAGTGTTTGGGCTTTACTTGAACTTAACAGTTAAGATATTTTTGTAGTGATAATTAACTAACTGTAAAAGATAGAGTAACAATTATAAAAACTCAATTGATCTTTATTCAAAATCAAATAGGTAGTGCTACAATCCAAGTTCTTGAATATATAAGAATTTAGCTACTTCTTGATTGAATATAAGAAATTCTAGACTGTTTTTGTTACAACTGAACAAAGGACCCGTTACATATTTTATAGACCAACATGCATAATTTACATATATTGTACTAAAATAGACTAACATAATTTCTAAAGCTAGTTTATATATTTCTATTTCAAGTGTTGTATATCTGCATCCAATCTTCCAGGTCCGCTACACTCCTTTATCCAGTTCATCTTGACCCTTGATCTTGCACACTTCAAGCTGCATTTGTAGACTTTCCATTTTAATGATAAAATGGTTTGTTGACTGATAACTTTGAATCTTCATAAAAGTTGTATTATGTAATTGAAGCTGTTATCGAGATCTTCAAAGTGTATACAGATGTTTGTATCGTGATGTAGAATGACTTCAGTATCTCCACTTCTCTACATGTGTAAATGACTTGTCGATATCTCCACTTCTCTACATGTATAAGTGCCTTGTCGATATCTCCACTTCTCTACATGTGTAAATGATTTATCGATATCTTCACTTCTCGAAATGTGTAAGTGACTTTTCGACATTTCCATATCTTTACATGTATTATAACTTCTCGATAGGCAATGTGACTTCTCTATAAGTGAGATGACTTCTCTGCAGGAGAATTGACTTCTCTACAATTCAAATTGACTTCTCGATAAGCTTGAACTTTTTGATATCTCCACTTCTCTACATGTGTAAGTGACTTGTCGACATTTCCATATCCTTACATGCATTTTGACTTCTCGATTGGCAATGTAACTTCTCTATAAGTGAGATGACTTCTGTAATATCCAGGATATATCGTGTAATTATTTTTGCTATTATATAATTATTATGTGTGTTCAGTATCTATTCTGTGATCTAATTCTTAAGTGTGATCTGTACTTGAATATTCAAAAATAATATTAATTGAGTATTTTAATTTTTATATGTCCAAAATAAAATATAGATAATTGTCATATCTTCCTAATTATTTTTATGTTGGTTTATGGATTTATAAGAATCATATGAAATTTCTAAAATCTTTTTCCGGGTAATTAAAATCTATTTTATAAAAACGGGAACCAACCAATGTCAACCGTTGTTACGTTTTTGGAACCCGAAACTCTTTCGAGAACTCCTTCCTAACCTAATTGTAATATTCCGAGCATATTCCATGTTTCGACTTTTTCGATCCGGCGTACGGTTTGTCCTGCGCGGGTCCCAGCGCAACATTTTCGATACAATATTCATTTCGGTAAATCAATAAAACCCGTATTTTCGATAAACGGGAGCTTTTTATTAAACTATCACAATTATCACTTCGTAATACGTGTAACCAGGCGCTGAGACCAAGACCGCAGTACAAATTGTACTGATTTGGATAATTATCCCAAAAACCGATACCGTTTGGATCAGTTTTTACAAATAAACGTACCGTTTTATATCCGGAATGATCCAACGGGATACTAATTTTCCGTAATTATAAATAGCCTTTTACCGTATTTTATTTCGTATCAAAATCATTTGCAGACAGATAATTATATAATTTTCAGAGAAAAACCCTAATTTCCTAAAACTGTTCTAAGAATCAAACAAGCATTTGGAGGTGTTATTGAATTCGGTTTGGAAAGCTCGAGTAACCAATCTGAAGGTCTTGCAGAGCTCTACCAGATTCTGTAATCCATACACCTGCAGAAATCAAGGTTATTTTTCTAAAAATTATTTATTTTCGAATTTATTTTATTAAAAATATGAATTTTTGTTCAGATGATTGTTTGTAAGATTTGATGATTGCATGTTGTAGAGCTTGTTTTCTTGATGATTTTCATATGTCATACGTCTGATTTGGAGTTCAATAACATGTTCAAATTTGAGTTTGATTTTCGAATTTTAAAATTAGGGTTTATAACCCGTATGAATGTTCTTAATTGAAATTTGGGGGTTTCTTATTCTGTGATAGATTGATGTTGTGTTATAGTGGGTTGTGTTCTCTGTGAAATTTGTAATCTAGTCGTATAAGTTTCATGAACCAACGAGGTCTGTAGAGAAGGGAGTTGTGTTTTGAAGTTTTCCGATGTTCGCCGGAAAACTGGAAAATTTCACGGCCAAATTCCGGCCAACTCAGGGATTGTTAGGATGAATTGATTGCATGGTTGTGTTCCTGGTGTTGTGTAGATGTGATCTGAAGGTGATGGTGGCCTGAGCATCCCTGGAACATGTTCTCCGGCCATCCCCGACTGTTTTCCGGCGACCCCCTGGAAAATTACAGTTTAGTACCTATAGTCTTGAAAACGATGCAGTTTGGTCCCTGTAGTTTCCAGACTTTGCAAAAAATTGGATTTCTGTTTTAAAAATATTTAAAAATCATATTTCCAATTTATTTTTATTATAAAAATTCGTTTTTAATTTCTTAAAATTGTAAAAATTATTATTTTAATTTTTAAAATTATTTTTAATTCACAAATAAATCTAAATTAATTAGTTAATTAATTTCAGTTAATTTCTAATTGATTAATTGGTCAATTAATTCGAAAATTAATTGATTAATTGATTTAATTAATTATTAATTGATTTTAATTAATTATTTAATTAGATTTAATTATTTAAAAATGATTTAAAAATTCTGAAAAATAGTTTCGAGCTTTAAAATATTATTCTAAATTATTTCCAAGGCTCGATAATTATTCTAAAATTATTTCGGAGCCAGAATTGGCCAACCGAACCCTGTTTATTAACCCGAAATTGATCCAACGACCCGTTTTAATTCCGAAAAATGTTTTAAAAATCATTTTAAATACCAGAAAGCCTATTTATGACCCGAGACTTCTTTATAAATAATATATCATTGATTACGTGATGTATTATGTGCTATATGTGACTTGTTAATTGACTATCAGTCTATATATTCGGTGTTTACTTGATTATTGCATAACTTTCAATCCGTTAATCGGATTTGGGTAAAACGAAGGGTAGATAGAAGTATGTGTTGAATAGAATTCCATGAGTAAATTATTGATAGATGCTTATGATATGTGAGCAGAAGAGGCAAGACGTAGGAAAGGGAAACAGATAGTTGAGGAGTAAGACGCTTGTGATTGGAAGCGAGTGCAGTGTAGTAAGCTAATATCAGGCAAGTGTTCTGAACTTTCTCGAGATATTGTAGTATTTGATAGTCAGATTGATATTGCAAGTGCTTTGAAGCACTGAAACCTAAACTCTGATTCCAGTTATTGTTCTTGAGCCATAAACCTTATTCTTTTTAGACCATTGATTGTTGTATACCTAAACACAAATCTCAAGTATACGATATTACTCCAAAAATACATGTAAACAAAATCCCAAACACTGAACTGAATTACTTGTACATTCAATCATTGTATCCCATGCTTTGAAAGCCCAAATCTTTGAAACCCTGAAATGTTGATTCCTTTGTTATCCAATTCTTTCATTACCCAGCATCCAAGCTTTTAAATTGCCTTATTGATCCTTACAAGGATTGAAACCCTTTCATTGTTAAACATTTATTGTTGTTAATGATTTCGGTTATTGTTTATTATTGCATATTTTGTTATTATGTTAGAATTGGATTGTTTTTATAAAATTGTGGACCAGATTCGTGGTCAGACCATATAATGGTCAAGTGAGGCCAATGTGTTCCTTGGATCCAGTAGTTAGATCAATGCTGTGTGCCTTGCTCGGGGTTAGTGCGTGACTGATCAGCAGCCTAACCTTGGTTTTTAAATTAAAAGTATAATATCCAATTCTAAATCATAATCCATTGTTCACTTGATATCATAATCATATTCACCTGATGATCATTATTCTCAGTTTTATCATTGTGACTTGCTGAGCTAGTTAGCTCATTTATGCGATGTTGTTTATATTCTTTCCAGTTAAAAAGAAACCAGTTGGTAGCAACGATCCCCAGTCCAGCGCGAGAGCTAGGGGTTCAGGTTGAGAAAGCTGAGCTAGTAGGCTTCTTTTGGGATAATTTAAGTTTGTAAAAGTTTGTAATAATGTTTAATACTCAGTTTGAGTTTGAAATAGTTGGGATTTGAACGGTTTGTAATATATTAGTGTGTTTGGCTTGTGTGCATACTTTAACCTGTTGCGGTCCGTGGTGGTTGGTAAGCAGGGTCACTGCATATATTATTATTATCTTTATTATTGTTATAAGCAGGTTATAATTAAGGTGTGTGTGTGGACCCCAAACTTCTGACCCGGGTTTGGAGGGCGCCACAGGTTTGGTATCAGAGCTACAGGTTATAAGTCACTGACACAAGCCTAGGTTGACGGGAATGGGTAGAGGGATAGGATTAGAAGTAAGGTATATGATGATAGAAGGTCGAGAGGTTGAGTGTTATGGTATAACCGGTATTAGTATAGTTTGCGTCGTGGTACGAGATTCTTATATTACAATATGATTTCAGATAGCAGAGATGGCCGACTCTTTTATTCCCGTATCAGCTGATCACTCAGAGCCTTCAGTTGGAGCACCAGCATCGGATCCACGTCCTGTTATTCCACCAGCATTGGCTATTCTACCTTCACCGGTGTTGCAGCCCGTACCATTGCAGGCTATTCCACCTCCAGGCATGAGGCCACCTGTCAGAGGACCCCCACCAGCTGATTCAGATTCGACTGGGCATTCAGTAGCGAGTGCCCCATTCCAGTCTACATTGCCCCCGGTTCCTTATTACCGGTATGAGGCTCTTCTATTGGAGCGTGATTCCTTGTTGGCTCAGATTAGAGAGTTACAGCATATCATCAGGACTACAGATGTTGATCGTGGTGTGAGGGAGCTTCGAGAGGAGATTCATGTGACACGGAGGGTTCTTGAGGCTAGGCTACATGGAGCTACACTACCTGGCAGAGGCCCCTGATGCACTGCTGGGCTGGGCTACTGAGGTGATGGAGGACTTTGAGAGGCTGGCTGGACCAGAGTTTCCTTGGAGCTGAGTTAGAGATTCTGAGATGGAGATGCTGAGTAGTGTTGTTACGATTATGTAGTATGTACAGTAGTATGTAGTGTGTATCAGTAGACTTTTGAGTTGTATTTATAGACTAGCGATGCTGACTAGTGAGTAGGTTGTTGTACCCTTTTTGCTTTTACTTTCGAAGCGTCTTTACGCTTGTACTACCTAAAACTTTTGACCTATATATATCGGTACCTTTTTCCTTTCCAACACTGTCATTTACTTTATCGCACCTGTTTTACTTTACCTTATCTATTGCACCAGTATACCCTGTGATACCATGTACCCTGTTTTCCATAACTGTTTATATTCAGTAAAGAAGCATGCAATTTACTTAGTTACAACTATTTTCAAAAAGAGATATTCCTGTTTTATAAAACCTTGCTTTTATACAAAGATTTGATTCAAAAGCTAAATAAATTGATTGATTCTTTACAGAAAATGCCTCCCAGAAGAAATACCTGCACCAATACCCAGAATGAAGAAACCAACAACAACAACAATAACAACCAAGATGATACGAACCAGAATGTGAACCCAGGACCCATGGACCCAGCAATAGCCCAGATTTTTCAAATCTTGGCCCAACAAACAGTTCACCTGGCACAACAACAGAAGAGACAGACCAATCCCCAGGTAACTTTCAAAACTTTTCAGGCAGTAAACCCACCAGAATTCAAGGGTTCCTTAGAGCCAATTGAAGCAAATGTGTGGTTAAAGGAAATAGAGAAGGCATTTGCCTTGGTAAAAGTGAAAGAGGAGCAGAAGGTTGAATTTGCAAGTTACTATCTGAAGAATGAGGCCACCTATTGATGGGAGATGGTGAAGACATTGGAAAGCACATATGTTATTACTTGGGAAAGGTTTAAGGAATTGTTTTTAGAAAAGTATTTTCCTCAGTTTGTTCAAGATCAAATGGAGCTGAAGTTTTTAGAATTAAAGCAAGGGAACATGTCGGTAACAGATTATGAGGGGAAGTTTGAGGAATTGTCAAGGTGTGTGCCGTCGTATGTTGATACTGATAGAAAGAAAGCTAAGAGATTCCAGCAAGGCTTGAATCCATGGATCAGAGGGAAGGTAGCTATTTTTGAATTGGATACCTATGTCGGGGTTGTACAGAAAGCTATGATCGCAGAGACAGAGAGTGAGATGTTCCAGAAAGATAAGGAAAGTAAGAAAAGGAAAGTTGAGGGAAGTGAGGGTCAGTCACAAACAGGGAAGTTTCCAAATTTTAAGAAGGGCAAGTTTCAGCCAGGGAGAAATTTTAATTTCAGGAGACAAAATGCAGGAGACGGAGGCCAGGGCAATCATCCAGCTAATGTGAATCAGCCGAATCAATTGAGATTAACTTTTCCAGATTGTCAAGTATGTGGAAATAAGCATGGAGGAGTTTGTAACAAGTTGAATGTGGTATGTTTTAAATGCAACCAGAAAGGGCACTACTCTAGGGAGTGCCGAAATCAGCAAGCAAGAGAGCCAGCAAATAAGGATCAGCCTATCCGGAATCCAGCAGTGAAGGTTCCAGCCATTGGATTTACATGCTTTAAATGTGGGAAGCCAGGATATATGGCCAGGGATTGCAAGACACCAGCCCCAGTCAGTAATGCATTGAGGATTATGGGATCTACCCCAACAGTGAATGAGACTTCGAGGGCTAGAGTTTTTGACATGTCGGTGAAGGATGCGATCCAGGATACGGATGTCGTGGCAGGTACGCTTAATGTGAATTCTTTATGTGCCAAAGTGTTAATAGATTCGGGAGCAACTCGATCGTTTGTTTCACAAGATTTTTTTAGTAAGTTAAATTGTCCAGTTGGGTATTTAAATGAAATAATGACTGTGGAATTAGCAAATCAAGAACGTGTAACTGTTAACCAAGTTTGTGGGAATTGTGAGATTGAGATTTCTGGTAGTAAGTTTTGTGTAGATTTGATACCGTTTAAGTTAGGAGAATTTGACGTTATATTAGGGATGTATTGGTTATCTAAGCATGATGCTCAGATAGATTGTCGAAATAAGAAAGTAATGGTGAAAACGCCAGACAAAAGGATAGTAACGTTCAAGGGACAAAAACAAGTAAAGAAGTTCTTAATAATAATTCAAGCCAAGAAGTTACTACGGCAAGGATGTGAGCATTTTGTAGCATATGTGATCGACAGAAGTCAGGAGCCAGCAAAACTTGAAGATATTCCAGTTGTGAAGGAATTTCCAGACGTGTTTCCCGACGAATTACCAGGACTTCCTTCAGATAGAGAAATTGAATTTGCAATCGACTTAGCACCTGGAACCGAACCAGTATCCAAGGCCCCGTATAGAATGGCGCCCGTTCAGATGAAAGAGTTAGCAAAGCAATTGCAGGAATTGTTAGAGAAAGGAGTAATCAGACCCAGCGTATCCCCGTGGGGTGCACCGGTATTATTTGTCAAGAAGAAAGATGGAAGCATGAGACTGTGCATCGACTATAGGGAGCTCAACAAGTTGACAATCAAGAACAAGTATCCGTTGCCCAAAATTGATGATTTGTTTGACCAATTGAAGGGAGCCAAGTATTTCTCCAAGATCGATTTAAGATCGGGATATCATCAACTGAAGATCAAACCAGAAGATATACCAAAGACAGCTTTCAGAACAAGGTATGGGCATTATGAATTTTTAGTGATGTCTTTTGGATTGACCAACGCCCCAGCAGCGTTTATAGACCTGATGAACAGAATTTTCAAGGAATATTTGGACAAGTTCGTTATAGTATTTATAGACGATATTTTGATCTATTCGAAGAAGGAGGAGGATCATGCGGAACATTTAAGGACAACTTTGGAGATTTTAAGGAAAAAGAAGTTATATGCTAAATTGTCAAAGTGTGAGTTTTGGCTACAGGAAGTTCAGTTCTTAGGACACATAGTCAGTAATGAAGGGATCAAAGTGGACCCCGCAAAGATCGAGGCAATTTCGAATTTGGAAAGACCGAGAACACCCACTGAGGTAAGAAGTTTCTTGGGATTGGCAGGATATTATCGATGATTCGTTCAGAATTTCTCAAGAATTGCAACACCATTGACAAAGCTTACACAAAAGAATGAAAAGTTTATATGGAATGACAAGTGCGAAGAAAGTTTTCAGGAATTGAAGTGGAGATTAATCACAACACCTGTTTTGTCACTTCCAAACGATCAAGGGAATTTCGTAATTTATAGCGATGCTTCTTACAAAGGATTAGGATGTGTTCTTATGCAGCACGATAAGGTGATTGCGTATGCGTCAAGGCAATTGAAACCACACGAACAGAAGTACCCTACTCATGATTTGGAGTTAGTAGCCATAGTATTTGCTTTAAAGATTTGGAGACATTATTTGTATGGAGAAAAATGTGAGATTTTCACGGATCACAAAAGTTTGAAATATATATTTACCCAGAAGGAACTTAATATGAGACAAAGGAGATGGTTAGAATTGATCAAGGATTATGATTGCTCGATTAATTATCATCCCGGTAAGGCGAACGTTGTAGCAGATGCTTTAAGTCGGAAGGAAAGGTTAAATGTGTTATCCGTACCTGAAGAGATATATAAAGAATTTCAAAAATTGGAATTGGAGATTAGAATTTGCAAGCCTGAGGAAGCAAAAGTGTACGGCATGATTTTCCAACCGGAGTTATTGGAGAAAATAAAGAAATGCCAGAAAGAGGTAATGGATCAAGATATAAATAGTTTGGTAGGTGAGGAATTATGCACGCAACAAGATGATCAAGGTATTCTTAGGTTTTTTTCAAGAATTTGGATTCCATCAGTGACGGAGCTGAAAAATGAAATTTTACAAGAGGCACATAGTTCAAGATATTCCATCCATCCAGGGAGTACCAAAATGTACAGAGATTTAAAGAAAAATTATTGGTGGCCAGATATGAAGAGGGAAATTGCGGAATGGGTTAGTAAATGCTATACATGTCGGAGAGTTAAAGCCGAGCATCAGAGACCAAGCGGATTGCTACAGCCATTGGAGATTCCAGAGTGGAAGTAGGAACATATTACCATGGATTTCATAGTTGGATTACCAAGGACAAGAGCTAATCATGATGCCATTTGGGTTATAATAGATAGACTTACCAAGTCAGCTCATTTTCTGCCTATAAATGAACGATTTTCGCTCGACAAGTTAGTTCATATGTACTTGAAAGAGATCGTAGTTCGTCATGGAGTTGCAGTGTCTATTGTATCTGATCGAGATCCAAGATTTAATTCAAGATTTTGGAAGAGTTTTCAAGAATGTTTGGGAATAAGATTGAATATGAGTCCGACCTATCACCCCCAAACGGATGGCCAAAGTGAAAGAACTGATCCAGACAATCGAGGACATGCTACGTGTTTGTGCTATTGATTTCAAAGGAAGTTGGGACGAGCATTTACCCCTGGTAGAGTTTGCCTATAATAACAGTTATCACGCCAGCATTGGGATGCCACCTTATGAAGCCCTTTATGGACGCAAATGTAGATCTACAGTATATTGGGACGAAGTAGGAGAACGCAAAATACTCGGACCCGAATTGGTGCAGCAGACAAAGGAAGTTGTTGAAATTATCCAGAAAAGATTAATAGCCGCACAAGATCGTTAGAGGAAATATGCAGACCAGTCAAGAAAAGACATGGAATTTGAAGAAGGAAGCTTGATATTATTGAAAGTATCACCATGGAAAGGACTAACGAGGCTTGGGAAGAAAGGGAAGCTAAACCCAAGATATGTCGGACCTTTTGAAATCCTAAAGCGTATTGGCAAAGTAGCTTACGAGTTGGCGTTACCTCCGCACATGGAGCACATTTACAATGTTTTTCACATATCAATGCTTAAGAAATATAATCCAGACTCCAGGCATGTAATAGAATATGAGCCAATAGAACTTCAAGCAGATTTATCATATGTAGAGAGTCCGATAGAGATTCTAGAGGAAAGAGAGAAAGTATTGAGAAATAAAGTGGTAAAGTTAGTAAGAGTATTGTGGAGAAACCAAAAGGTTGAAGAGTCAACCTGGGAGTTAGAAAGTGATATGAGAGAAAAGTACCCTCATTTGTTTTCTTAGAGATTCTGAGGACATAATCTTTTTAAGAGGGGAAGGATGTAATATCCGGAATATATCGTGTAATTATTTTTGCTATTATATAATTATTATGTGTGTTCAGTATCTATTCTGTGAGCTAATTGTTAAGTGTTATCTGTACTTGAATATTCAAAAATAATATTAATTGAGTATTTTAATTTTTATATGTCCAAAATAAAATATAGATAATTGTCATATCTTCCTAATTATTTTTATGTTGGTTTATGGATTTATAAGAATCATATGAAATTTCTAAAATCTTTTTCCGGGTAATTAAAATCTATTTTATAAAAACGGGAACCAACCGACGTCAACCGTTGTTACGTTTTTGGAACCCAAAACTCTTTCGAGAACTCCTTCCTAACCTAATTGTAATATTCCGAGCATATTTCATGTTTCGACTTTTTCGATCCGGCGTACGGTTTGTCCTGCGCGGGTCCCGGCGCAACATTTTCGATACAATATTCATTTCGGTAAATCAATAAAACCCGTATTTTCGATAAACGGGAGCTTTTTATTAAACTATCACAATTATCACTTCGTAATACGTGTAACCAGGTGCTGAGACCAAGACCGCAGTACAAATTGTACTGATTTGGATAATTATCCCGAAAACCGATACCATTTGGATCAGTTTTTACAAATAAACGTACCGTTTTATATCCGGAATGATCCAACGGGATACTAATTTTCCGTAATTATAAATAGCCTTTTACCGTATTTTATTTCGTATCAAAATCATTTGTAGACAGATAATTATATAATTTTCAGAGAAAAACCCTAATTTCCTAAAACTGTTCTAAGAATCAAACAAGCATTTGGAGGTGTTATTGAATTCGGTTTGGAAAGCTCGAGTAACCAATCTGAAGGTCTTGAAGAGCTCTACCAGATTCTGTAATCCATACACCTGCAGAAATCAAGGTTATTTTTCTAAAAATTTATTTATTTTCGAATTTATTTTATTAAAAATATGAATTTTTGTTCGGATGATTGTTTGTATGATTTGATGATTGCATGTTGTAGAGCTTGTTTTCCTGATGATTTTCATATGTCCTACGTCTGATTTGGAGTTCAATAACATGTTCAAATTTGAGTTTGATTTTCGAATTTTAAAATTAGGGTTTATAACCCGTATGAATGTTCTTAATTGAAATTTGGGGGTTTCTTATTCCGTGATAGATTGATATTGTGTTATAGTGGGTTGTGTTCTCTGTGAAATTTGCAATCTAGTCGTATAAGTTTCATGAACCAACGAGGTCTGTAGAGAAGGGAGTTGTGTTTTGAAGTTTTCCGATGTTCGCTGGAAACTGGAAAATTTCACGGCCAAATTCCGGCCAACTCAGGGATTGTTAGGAAGAATTGATTGCATGGTTGTGTTCCTGGTGTTGTGTAGATGTGATCTGGAGGTGATGGTGTCCTGAGCATCCCTGGAACGTGTTCTCCGGCCATCCCCGACTGTTTTCCGGCAACCCCCTGGAAAATTACAGTTTAGTACCTATAGTTTTGAAAACGATGCAGTTTGGTCCCTGTAGTTTCCAGACTTTGCAAAAATTGGATTTCTGTTTTAAAAATGTTTAAAAATCATATTTCCTATTTATTTTTATTATAAAAATTCATTTTTAATTTCTGAAAATTCTAAAAATTATTATTTTAATTCTGAAAATTATTTTTAATTCACAAATAAATCTAAATTAATTAGTTAATTAATTTTAGTTAATTTCTAATTGATTAGTTGGTCAATTAATTCGAAAATTAATTGATTAATTGATTTAATTAATTATTAATTGATTTTAATTAATTATTTAATTAGATTTAATTATTTAAAAATGATTTAAAAATTCTGAAAAATAGTTTCGAGCTTTAAAATATTATTCTAAATTATTTCCAAGGCTCGATAATTATTCTAAAATTATTTCGGAGCCAGAATTGGCCAACCGAACCCTATTTATTAACCCGAAATTGATCCAACGACCCGTTTTAATTCCGAAAAATGTTTTAAAAATCATTTTAAATACCAGAAAGCCTATTTATGACCCGAGACTTCTTTATAAATAATATATCATTGATTACGTGATGTATTATGTGCTATATGTGACTTGTTAATTGACTATCAGTCTATATATTCGGTGTTTACTTGATTATTGCATAACTTTCAATCCGTTAATCGGATTTGGGTAAAACGAAGGGTAGATAGAAGTATGTGTTGAATAGAATTCCATGAGTAAATTATTGATAGATGCTTATGATATGTGAGCAGAAGAGGCAAGACATAGGAAAGGGAAATAGATAGTTGAGGAGTAAGACGCTTGTGATTGGAAGCGAGTGCAGTGTAGTAAGCTAATATCAGGCAAGTGTTCTGAACTTTCTCGAGATATTGTAGTATTTGATAGTCAGATTGATATTGCAAGTGCTTCGAAGCACTGAAACCTAAACTCTGATTCCAGTTATTGTTCTTGAGCCATAAACCTTATTCTTTCTAGACCATTGATTGTTGTATACCTAAACACAAATCTCAAGTATACGATATTACTCCACAAATACATGTAAACAAAATCCCAAACACTGAACTGAATTACTTGTGCATTCAATCATTGTATCCTATGCTTTGAAAGCCCAAATCTTTGAAACCCTGAAATGTTGATTCCTTTGTCATCCAATTATTTCATTACCCAGCATCCAAGCTTTTAAATTGCCTTATTGATCCTTACAAGGATTGAAACCCTTTCATTGTTAAACATTTATTGTTGTTAATGATTTCGGTTATTGTTTATTATTGCATATTCTGTTATTATGTTAGAATTGGATTGTTTTTATAAAATTGTGGACCAGATTCATGGTTAGACCATATAATGGTCAAGTTAGGCCAATTCGTGCCTTGCATCCAGTAGTTAGAGCAATGCTATGTGCCTTGCTCGGGGTTAGTGCGTGACTGATCAGCAGCCTAACCTTGGTTTTTAAATTAAAAGTATAATATCCAATTCTAAATCATAATCCATTGTTCATTTGATATCATAATCATATTCACCTAATGATCATTATTCTCAGTTTTGTCATTGTGACTTGCTGAGCTAGTTAGCTCATTTGTGCGATGTTGTTTATATTCTTTCCAGTTAAAAAGGAACCAGTTGGTAGCAAGGATCCCCAGTCCAGCGCGAGAGCTAGGGGTTCAGGTTGAGAAAGCTGAGCTAGTAGGCTTCTGTTGGGATAATTTAAGTTTGTAAAATTTTGTAATAATGTTTAATACTCAGTTTGAGTTTGAAATAGTTGGGATTTGAACGGTTTGTAATATATTAGTGTGTTTGGCTTGTGTGCATACTTTAACCTGTTGCGGTCCGTGGTGGTTGGTAAGTAGGGTCACTGTATACATTATTATTATCTTTATTATTGTTATAACCAGGTAAGGTGTGTGTGGACCCCAAACTTCTGACCCGGGTTTGGAGGGTGCCACAACTTTTCTACAAGAGAAATGACTTCTCTACAAGTTAAATTGACTTCTTCATATTTCTTTATTTGTGACTTCTTGACATTTGACTTTGAACATATTTCAATCTACAACATTATTCTTTATCAAGCTATTTATCTTCATTCTGAGGCATGATCAGGCTTGGGATTATCAATATGATTTAGTCTTGTTATATTAAGGCATGTCTTGCACAACAATCTCCCCTAATAACAATACAAATATACAAAGTACATTTTTTTATACAAAAATCTCATCTAGTTATTACAAATAAAATTGAGTTACAAAACTAACTGAAGTTTTCATACCCTGACTGAGCTGTAATCAAGTCCTTTAGTCTAACAAGACACTCAAGTTCTTCAATAATCTCAATTTCTCTTAGTTCTTCCACAAGCTTCAACCATTCTTCTAGTGAGTAACTGTCAAGATGATCAACTCTGTACCTTGATAGTCTGTCAGTTCCAATATTCATGAACACACCATTTTCAGAAACCCTGCTTAATCATCTAACCTTGAGTTCATTTGATATTCTTTCCCATCTGTCTAGCTCATCAGCCTTCTTAATAACTCTCTCTTCCATCTCCAATTTCTCCCTTGCCCATCTTTCATCTCTGTTTACCAACATTTCACCTAGTTGAACCTTCCTCATTCTTGTAAATTTATCATTCTCGGTCATTAAGCTTATCACCCTTTCAAGTTCCACTATTGTGAAGTTTTCTATTATTTCTTTCTTGAATATGTTGAAAGAGACATTCTTAAAATAGATTCTAACCTCACTCAGAGTATTCACAGTGATTTACATTGTTAAAATGATCGGAAACAGATCATTTTTCAGATTTTAGGAGCGTTCGTTTCATTTAAAATGGATAAATAGTTTAATTACTATTCAATCAATAAGAATAATTCAATTATTATTCAAAATAATCAATTATTCAAATTATTTAAATATTAATTATATTTTTAAATATTTATTTAGAAAAATCAGAATTAAAATTAATTTTTCCATAATTTTTGGAAATTAAATGAATTTAAAATAAATTATTTAAATAAACTATTTAATTATCAAAATAATTAATCAATTTAAATAATTAATCAATAAATAAAAATTATAAATAAATAAATAACTTTGAATTTTGGAAAATAATTTAGATTTATTTATAAAATAAATAAATAAATTAATCAATTTATTTAAATAAATACAACTGCATTTTGAATTTATAAAAAAATCCAAAAAAAGATTTCTGAAATTGGATTTGGGTTTTTTCACATCAAAACCGGGTTGGAATTGGGTTGAAAACCGGGTCGTGAAGAACAACCCAGGTCGGGATGAATACACTAGACAATTCCCAGATTCCGGTGAGTTCCCCAGAGTCCGGCCACCTTCGTTCTTGGCAAAAAACGTACTGTTTGGTACAGTTTTCGATCCTAAATGATTCCAAATCACTTCACCACTCTGATTCAGGTAACAACCAACCAAAATCATCCCTAAATCTTCAACTCCGGCCAAACCCGATTGAAACTCCGGCCAAACATCAATTTCACTCATTTGCACATGAAACTTTGATTTTAATAGCTCTAATCAAAGCTTGAATCATGTATAATCAGAGCCCTAATGTAACACCCCCAAATCCGGGGTTAGGGATTCGGGTTGTCACGAGTTCCATTTCCCTTATCAATACTTAATCTTAACAGTCAACCAACTACTGCGTACTGTGACCCCACAATATACACACACACACACACACCACAAGTTATAGTCTCAGAGATGAATACCAAAAATAACACAAGTCATTTTATTTCACAATTATAAACCGTTACACCTTAAAAGGGTTTCTGAATAAATTTACATTTCTTTCCCATTACTACAATTCATATAGATACATAAGTATGGTACATCAGAAGTTGAAAACCTAGCCTATTAGTAATTTCTACCTCAGCTACAGCGGCATCAACGCTTCCAGAAAACTGCGGAACGTTTCCTAACCGCTTGCGAATTGGAAGCTTGGTCATGTTCATCTTTTCTATCTGTTGTTGTGTGATGAAAGAAGAAAGCAAGGGTGAGCAACAAGCCCACTAAAATAATATGTATAATAATTAACAATATATGAGCATTCTCATAGTACTCATGAAAGTTTTGGTCAAGAAGAAATGAACCAAGCTTGTAATATCCGGGATATATCGTGTAATTATTTTGTTATTAAATAATTATTATATGTGTCTAGTATCTATTCCGTGAATTATTTGTTAAGTGTTATCTGTATTTGGATATTCAAAAATAATATTAATTGAGTATTTTAATTTTTATATGTCCAAAATAAAATATAGATAATTGTCATATCTTCCTAATTATTTTTATGTTGATTTATGAATTTATAAGAATCATATGAAATTTATAAAATCTTTTTCCGGGTATTTAAAATCTATTTTATAAAAACGGGAACCAACCGACGTCACCCGTTGTTACGTTTTTGGACCCGAAACTCTTCCGAGAACTCCATCCTAACCTAATTGTAATATTCCGAGCATTTTCCATGTTTCGACTTTTTCGATTCGGCGTAGGGTTTGTCCTGCGCGGGTCCCGGCGTAACATTTTCGATACAATATTCGTTTCGGTAAATCAATAAAACTCGTATTTTCGATCAACGAGAGCTTTTTATTAAACTATCATAATTATCACTTCGTAGTACGTGTAACCAGGCGCTGAGACCAAGACCGCAGTACAAATTGTACTGATTTGGATAATCATCCCGAAAACCGATACCGTTTGGATCAGTTTTTATAAATAAACGTACCGTTTTATATCCGGAATGATCCAACGGGATACTAATATTCCGTAAATATAAATAGCCTTTACCCGTATTTTATTTCGTATCAAAATCATCTGCAGACAAATAATTATATGATTTTTAGAGAAAAACCCTAATTTCATAAACTGTTCTAAGAATCAAACAAGCTTTTGGAGGTGTTATTGAATTCGGTTTGGAAAGCTCGAGTAACCAATCTAAAGGTCTTGAAGAGCTCTACCAGATTCTGTAATCCATACACCTGCAGAAATCAAGGTTATTTTTCTATAATTTTATTTATTTTTGAATTATATTGATTAAAAATATGAATTTTTGTTCGGATGATTGTTTATATGATTTGATGATTGCATGTTATAGAGCTTGTTTTCTTGATGATTTTGATATATTATACGTCTGATTTGGAGTTCAATAACATGTTCAAATTTGAGTTTGATTTTCGAATTTTAAAATTAGGGTTTATAACTCGTATGAATGTTCTTAATTGAAATTTGGGGGTTTCTTATTCTGGAATAGATTGATGTTGTGATATAGTGGGTTGTGTTCTCTGTGAAATTTGCAATCCATTCGTATAAGTTTCATGAATCAACGAGGTCTGTAGAGAAGGGAGTTGTGTTTTGAATATTTCCGAAGTTCGCCGGAAACTGGCAAACTTCACGGCCAAATTCCGGCCAACTCAGGGACTGTTAGGTTGATTTGTTGGCATGGGTGTGTTCTTGGTGAAGTGTAGTTGTGATCTGGAGGTGGTGGTGGCCTGAGCACCCCTGGATCGTGTTCTACGGCGTGACAGGGTGTTTTCCGGCGACCCCCTGTAAAAATTTCAGTTTGGTACCTGAACTTTTGGGGACGATACAATTAGGTCCCTGAAGTTTCCAGACTTTGCAAATTTAGGATTCCTGTTTTAAAAATGTTTTTAAAAATAATATTTCCTATTTATTTTATTATAAAAAATTCGTTTTTAATTCCAAAAATTATTTTTTAATTCAAAAATAAATCTGAATTAATTAGTTAATTAATTTCAGTTAATTTTTAATTGATTAATTGGTCAATTAATTTGGAAATTAATTGATTAATTGATTTAATTAATTATTAATTGATTTTAATTAATTATTTAATTAGATTTAATGATTTAAAAATTCCAAAAAATAGTTTCAAGCTCTAAAATATTATTCTAAATTATTTCCAAGGCTCAATAATTATTATAAAATTGTTTCGAGACCAGAATTGGCTAACCGAACCCTGTTTATTAACCCGAAATTGATCCAACGACCCGTTTTAATTCCGAAAAATGTTTTAAAAATCATTTTAAATACCAGAAAGCCTATTTATGACCCGAAACTTCTTTATAAATGATATGTCATTGATTATGTGACGTATTATGTGTTATATGTGATTTGTTGGTTGACTGTCGGTCTCTATATTCGATGTGTACTTGTTTATTGCATAACTTTCAATCCGTTAATCGGATTTGGGTGAAACGAAGGGTAGATAGAAGTATGTGTTGAATAAAATCGTATGAGTTGATTATTGATAGATGCTTATGATATATGAGTAGAAAAGGCAAGACGTAGAAAAGGGAAACAGGTAGTTGAGGAGTAAGGCGGTTGAGATTGGAAGCGAGTACAGTGTAGTAAGCTAACACCAGGCAAGTGTTCTGAACTTTCTCGAGATATTGTAGTACTTAGTAGTCTTGTTGATATTGCAAGTGCTTTGAAGCACTGAAACCCAAACACTGATTCCAGTTTTGATCTTGAGCTGTAAACCTTATTCTTTTCTAAGTCATTGATTATTGCATGCCCGAATACGAACCTCAAACACACGATACTACTCCACAAATACATACAAACTAAATACCAAACACTGAATCGAATTACCCACACACTCAAACCATTGTATCCTATGCTTTGAAAGGCAAAATCCTTGAAACCTTGAAACACTGATTCCTTTGTTATCCAATTCTTTCATTACCCAACAGCTAAGTTTTGAAAATGCCATATTGATCCTCATGAACTCTGAAACCATTTCTTTTATTGTTTATTATTTCTTATTATACTACTCAACAAAATAAGCACACAGCATTGCTCTAACTACTGGATCCAAGGCACACATTGGCCTAACTTGACCATTATATGGTCTTACCACGAATCTGGTCCACAATTTTATAAAAAAAAACAATCCAATTCTAGCATAATAACAGAATAAGCAATAATAAACAATAAAAGAATTGGTTTCAGAGTTCATGAGGATCAATATGGCATTTTCAAAGCTTAGTTGTTGGGTAATGAAAGAATTGGATAACAAAGGAATCAGTGTTTCAAGGTTTCAAGGATTTTGCCTTTCAAAGCATAGGATACAATGGTTTGAGTGTGTGGGTAATTCGATTCAGTCTTCGGTATTTAGTTTGTATATATTTGTGGAGTAGTATTGTGTGCTTGAGGTTCGTATTCGGGTATGCAATAATCAATGGCTTAGAAAGAATAAGGTTTACGGCTCAAGATCAAAACTGGAATTAGTGTTTGGGTTTCAGTGCTTCAAAGCACTTGCAATATCAACAAGACTACTAAGTACTACAATATCTCGAGAAAGTTCAGAACACTTGCCTGGTGTTAGCTTACTATACTATACTCGCTTCCAATCTCAACCGCCTTACTACTCAACTACCTATTTCCCTTTTCTACGTCTTGCCTCTTCTGCTTATATATCATAAGCATCTATCAATAATCAACTCATACGATTCTATTCAACACATACTTCTATCTACCCTTCGTTTCACCCAAATCCGATTAACGGATTGAAAGTTATGCAATAAACAAGTACACATCGAATATAGAGACCGACAGTCAACCAAGAAATCACATATAACACATAATACGTCACATAATGAATGACATATCATTTATAAAGAAGTTTCGGGTCATAAATAGGCTTTCTGGTATTTAAAATGATTTTTAAAACAATTTTTGAAATTAAAACAGGTCGTTGGATCAATTTCGGGTTAATAAACAGGGTTCAGTTAGCCAATTCTGGTCTCGAACCAATTTTATAATAATTATCGAGCCTTGGAAATAATTTAGAATAATATTTTAGAGCTCGAAACTATTTTTCAGAATTTTTAAATCATTAAATCTAATTAAATAATTAATTAAAATCAATTAATAATTAATTAAATCAATTAATCAATTAATTTCTAAATTAATTGACCAATTAATCAGTTAAAAATTAACTGAACTTAATTAACTAATTAATTCAGATTTATTTTTGAATTAAAAAATAATTTTTGGAATTAAAATAATAATTATTAGAATTTTCAGAAATTAAAAACGAATTTTTTATAATAAAATAAATAGGAAATATGATTTTTAAACATTTTTAAAACAGGAATCCTAAATTTACAAAGTCTGGAAACTTCAGGGACCTAACTGTATCGTCCCCAAAAGTTCAGGTACCAAACTAAAATTTTTACAGGGGGTCGCCGGAAAACACCCTGTCTCGCCGGAGAACACGATCCAGGGGTGCTCAGGCCACCACCACCTCCAGATCACAACTACACTTCACCAAGAACACACCCATGCCAAAAAATCAACCTAACTGTCCCTGAGTTGGCCGGAATTTGGCCGTGAAGTTTGCCAGTTTCCGGCGAACTTCGGAAATATTCAAAACACAACTCCCTTCTCTACATACCTCGTTGATTCATGTAAAATATACGACTGGATTGCAAATTTCACAGAGAACACAACCCACTATATCACAACATCAATCTATTCCAGAATAAGAAACCCCCAAATTTCAATTAAGAACATTCATACGGGTTATAAACCCTAATTTTAAAATTCGAAAATCAAACTCAAATTTGAACATGTTATTAAACTCCAAATCAGACGTATAATATATCAAAATCCTTAGGAAAACAAGCTCTATAACATGCAATCATCAAATCATACAAACAATCACCTTGATTTCTGCAGGTGTATGGATTAGAGAATCTGGTAGAGCTCTTCAAGACCTTCAGATTAGTTACTCGAGCATTCCAAACCGAATTCAATAACATCTCCAAAAACTTGTTTGATTCTTAGAACAGTTTATGAAATTAGGGTTTTTCTCTAAAAATTATATAATTATCTGTCTGTAAATGATTTTGATACGGAATAAAATATGGGTAAAGGCTATTTATATTTACGGAAAATTAGTATCCCGTTGGATCATTCCGGATATAAAACGGTACGTTTATTTATAAAAACTGATCCAAACGGTATCGGTTTTCGGTATAATTATCCAAATTAGTACAATTTGTACTGCGGTCTTGGTCTCAGCGCCTGGTTACACGTACTACGAAGTGATAATTGTGATAGTTTAATAAAAAGCTCCTGTTTATCAAAAATACGAGTTTTATTGATTTACCGAAATGAATATTGTATCGAAAATGTTGCGCCGGGACCCGCGCAGGACAAACCGTACGCCGGATCGAAAAAGTCGAAACATGGAAAATGCTCGGAATATTACAATTAGGTTAGGAAGGAGTTCTCTGAAGAGTTTTGGGTTCCAAAAACGTAACAACGGGTGACGTCGGTTGGTTCCCGTTTTTATAAAATAGATTTAAATACCTGGAAAAAGATTTTATAAATTTCATATGATTCTTATAAATTCATAAATCAACATAAAAATAATTAAGAAGATATGACAATTATCTATATTTTATTTTTGACATATAAAAATTAAAATACTCAATTAATATTATTTTTGAATATCCAAATACAGATAACACTTAACAATTAATTCACAGAATAGATACTGGACACATATAATTATTATTTAATAACAAAATAATTACACGATATATCCCGAATATTACATCCTTCCCCCCTTAAAAGGATTCTGTCCTCGGAATCTCCTAAGAAAACAAATGAGGGTACTTTTCTCTCATATCACTTTCTAACTCCCAGGTTGACTCTTCAACCTTTGGGTTTCTCCACTACACTCTTACTAACTTTACCACTTTATTTCTCAATACTTTCTCTCTCTCCTCTAGAATCTCTGTCGGACTTTTTACATATGACAAATCCGCCTGAAGCTCTATTGGCTCATATTCTATTACATGCCTGGAGTCTGGATTGTACTTCTTAAGCATTGATACGTAAAAAACATTGTGAATGTGCTCCATGTGCGGTGGTAACGCCAACTCGTAAGCTACTTTGCCAACGCATTTTAGGATCTCAAAAGGTCCGACATATCTTGGACTTAACTTCCCTTTCTTCCCAAATCTTGTTAGTCCTTTCCACGGTGATACTTTCAGTAATACCAAGCTTCCTTCTTCAAATTCCATGTCTTTCCTTGACTGGTCTGTGTATTTCCTCTAACGATCTTGTGCGGCTATCAATCTCTTCTGGATAATTTCAACAACTTCCTTTGTCTGCTGTACCAGTTCAGGTCCAAGTATCTTGCGTTCTCCTACTTCATCCCAATATACTGGAGATCTGCATTTGCGTCCATAAAGGGCTTCATAGGGTGGCATACCAATACTGGCGTGATAACTGTTGTTATAAGCAAACTCTACCAGGGGTAAATGCTCATCCCAATTTCCTTTGAAATCAATAGCACAAACGCGTAACATGTCCTCGATTGTTTGGATCGTTCTTTCACTTTGGCCGTCCGTCTGGGGGTGATAGGCCGTACTCATATTTAGTCTTGTTCCCAAACATTCTTGAAAACTCTTCCAAAATCTTGAATTAAATCTTGGATCTCGATCAGATATGATAGACACAGGAACTCCATGACGAACTACGATTTCCTTTAGGTACATATGGACCAACTTGTCGAGCGAAATTCTTTCATTTATAGGCAGAAAATGAGCTGACTTGGTAAGTCTATCCACTATAACCCAAATGGCATCATGATTAGCCCTTGTCCTTGGTAATCCAACTATAAAATCCATGACGATATGTTCCCACTTCCATTCTTGAATCTCCAATGGCTATAGCAATCCGCTCGGTCTCTGATGCTTTGCTTTAACTCTCTGACAGGTATAACATTTGCTAACCCATTCCGCAATTTCCCTCTTCATGTCTGGCCACCAATAATTTTCCTTTAAATCCCTGTACATTTTGGTACTCCCCGGATGGATGGAATATCTGTAACTATGCGCTTCTTTCAAAATTTCATTCTTCAGCTCCGTTACTGGTGGAATCCAAATTTTAGAAGAAAACCTTAAAATACCTTGATCATCCTTTTGTGTGCATAATTCTTCACCTACCAAACGATTTATATCTTGGTCCATTACATCTTCCTGACATTTCTTTATATTCTCCAATAACTCCGGCTGGAAAGTCATACAATACACTTTCGCTTCCTCAAGCTTGCAAATTCTAATCTCCAATTCCAATTTCTGAAATTCCTTATATATCTCTTCAGGTATCGATAACTCATTTAATCTTTCCTTCCGACTTAATGCGTCGGCTACAACGTTCGCTTTACCGGGATGATAATTAATCGAGCAATCATAATCTTTGATCAATTCTAACCATCTCCTTTGCCTCATATTAAGTTCCTTCTGGGTGAATATATACTTCAAACTTTTGTGATCCGTATAAATCTCATACTTTTCTCCATAAAGGTAATGTCTCCAGATCTTCAAAGCAAACACTATGGCTGCTAGCTCCAAATCATGAGTATGATACTTCTGTTCGTGTGGTTTCAATTGCCTTGACGCATACGCAATCACCTTGTCGTGCTACATTAGAACACATCCTAATCCTTTATGAGAAGCATCGCTATAAATTACGAAATTCCCTTGATCGTCTGGAAGTGACAAAACAGGTGCCGTGATTAATCGTCGCTTCAACTCCTGAAAACTTTCTTCGCACTTGTCGTTCCATATAAACTTTTCATTCTTTCGTGTAAGCTTTGTCAATGGTGTTGCAATTCTTGAGAAATTCTGGACGAATCGTCGATAATATCCTGCCAATCCCAAGAAACTTCTTACCGCGGTGGGTGTTCTCGGTCTCTCCCAATTCGTAATTGCCTCGATCTTTGCCGGGTCCACTTTGATCCCTTCATTACTAACTATGTGTCCTAAGAACTGAACTTCCTGTAGCCAAAACTCACACTTCGAGAATTTAGCATATAACTTCTTTTTCCTTAAAATCTCCAAAGTTGTTCTTAAATGTTCCGCATGATCCTCTTCCGCCTTTGAATAGATCAAAATATCGTCTATAAATACAATAACGAACTTATCCAAATATTCCTTGAAAATTCTGTTCATCAGGTCCATAAATGCTGCTGGGGCATTGGTCAATCCAAAAGACATTACTAGAAATTCATAATGTCCGTACCTTGTTCGGAAAGTTGTCTTTGGTATATCTTCTGACTTGATCTTCAGTTGATGATATCCCGATCTTAAATCAATTTTGGAGAAATACTTGGCTCCCTTCAATTGGTCAAACAAATCGTCGATTCTAGGTAACTGGATACTTGTTCTTGATTGTAAGCTTATTGAGCTCTCTATAGTCAATGCACAGTCTCATGCTTCCATCTTTCTTCTTGACAAATAATACCGGTGCTCCCCACGGGGACACACTGGGTCTGATTACTCCTTTCTCTAACAGCTCTTGCAATTGCTTTGCTAGCTCTTTCATCTCTACGGGCGCCATTCTATATGGGGCCTTGGATACTGGTTCTGTTCCAGGTGCTAAGTCGATCGCAAATTCAATTTCTCTATCTGGAGGAAGTCCTGGCAATTCGTCGGGAAAACACATCTGGAAATTCATTCACTACTGGAATATCTTCAGGTTTTGCTGGTTCCTGACTTCTGTCGATCACATATGCTACGAAATGCTCGCATCATTGCCGTAATAACTTCTTAGCTTGAATCATTGTTAAGAACTTCTTTACTTGCTTCTGTCCCTTGAACATTACTATCCTTTCATCAGGCGTCCTCACCATTACCTTCTTATTTCGACAATCTATCTGGGCATCTTTGAAATCCTATGACATGTATAATATACACAGAGTTCCAGTTTATAACTGTATAAAAATATCATTGCAAGGTGATCTCATATATCTAACCTTGTCTCAACGTTTTTTCTGAAAATCTTTGACATGCACAAGATAATCATTTACTAGATATAAATTTAAAAGATGAAGTTACAAGATACTCCAATATACTTATATCTTTTCCGAATACTACTTGAACTACCATCGTTGAAGGTATAATCCGTTTCAAAAGTTCATCACTATAGATGAAACTACAAGATAAGATTTGAATAGATTCAATCCTTGAAATATCATTATAAATAATGAAGTTACGAGATACTTCATTAAGTCCCGATATATATACACAACTATATATATACATTTCATACACTTCTTGAAAACCTCTGTTATGAAAATTATAAACAGAGTTGTAATATCCAATGAATTTGGAAAGGAGAAATCCTTGACATAAACCTGATATCTTGCTGATCAAGCAAAGATACCAATAAGTAACCTTTTCTACTAGTAAATGGACGAATTCCCCACTGGTCATCACCCTGGCCGCAATAGGACCTTATGTTGGACTGCCACTCAGCCACTTACGCATTTGATGGACTCCCACTGAGCCACTTACACTTTCATGGACGCCCACTGAGCCCATGTTGCTTATGTCGACTCAATAGATGGACTTACTTCCCGAACGTTAGGTAAGTAATCAATTTATTTATCAAAACAGCAAACTTGTTGCGAATATAAATACACCACAGAGCCGGATCCCTCAGGTTTTGAGCGAGTATTTAAATCCCCTTTGAAAGGAAGATCTTAAATATAAAAATGAGTTTTGGGATCCGCTCTAACTTTTAAAATCATTTTGAAGACTCGAAAACACTTTTAAGAATGTTTGGAGTAATGCTTATTTAATAAAATAAATCAGTCCCAATATATTAGAAAATATCTGAATATTATTATTTAAATAATATTCCCATAAGGATAATCTCTATATAAATAATTTGAAGTAGAAGTTTTAAAACTCATACTTGAAATGAATATTAAATAACCAAAGATATACTTATACGAAAGTACTATCTTTATTTGAATAATCGAAAATAAGTTTGATTATCGAAACATTATTCTTTAATAAAATAAAGAATATTATTTAGTAAATAATCGGAGTCATAAGTCCTCAAATGAATATTCAAAATAATATTCATTAAATAAATATTCATTAAATAGAATAAACAGAGTCATAAGTCCTCGAATGAATATTCAAAGTAATATTCATTAATAAAAATAAAGTTATCGAATAAACTTATTCGATTAATAGTTTTGAAAACTATATCTCTATATATATATAAATATATATATATATATAATATACTCGGGAACATCGACTCCCGGTTTAGAAAATGTTCACCTTTGGGTCCCCTATACTAAGGGTATACGCAACTACTGCTTATCTCTAGCATAGGTATTATGCAACTTATAAGCAATTGAATCAACAATTAAATATCAAGATTATGAAACAGACATGCATATATACCATATCACATGCTCCAATATATCGCAAGATTTTCTAATAACAATCATGCACATATCACAAGATAATGCATATACATATATTTACATCACAACAACAGTATAACGGGTAGAAAACTTGCCTGAGTGCTCCCGGATAGACTTAAGCTTAGAGTGGGTCCGATAACCTATGAACAACAACATAAGTCGGAATTAAACCCCGGTCGCTTCAGAAACTAGACTTTAACCAATTGAACCCTAACGTTCGCTTTTACGCTTAATGATTCACTTAACTCGCATCCAGTACCCTCGGCTCCACCATTTTTAATAATTTAACCATTAAGAATTTTAAGGCAATTCTTTCGCGAGTACCCTACCAACTGCCTAATCCACTTTACATAATTGTTTCATACTCTAATTAGTCATTTAAAGGCCTTAACCAAGATTTCAAAGTAAGGCGAGGGGTAATGGTTCGGTCGCGAAACGCCGTTACTTAAAACGGTCGTTTCTCCTAAACCGTACGTCGGATTCAAGCAAACCACATATCAAAACGAAGCTCGTAACATGAACTATCTAATCATGGCAATGGTCAAAACCTAACAGTGAGTTCACGGGTCCTGATGTTTAGAACAAAAACAGTCTAAAGTAAATCGGGCATTACGACGGCTATGTTTACGCTATTACCAAATTTTATACTACTCCAAATCAATCCACAATCAACCCACAATCATTACTACAACCAAACTCCATCCATACACTACTACAACAGCCCCAACATCTCAAGATTTCCAATTTATACTACTTCTCAATCATGAACTAAAAGCTTACTTAAGTTCATTAACTAATAATCAAGATTTACAACTCCAAAAACATCACAAAACCAACCAATCTCTAAATACATAATAATCATGCCTCTCATGAACTATACTACTCATAATAAGCTCTTAACATTCAATAATAATGATAGGTTAAGAGATTATACCTTCCTTGTGAGTAGGAGTAAGTAATGAGCTTGAAACAACCTTGGAAAATCCTTACTAAAGCTTTATCTAAACAAAAACACAAGATTAAAATTTCAAGTTCTTGAAAAATACTATTCACTCTCTTCTTCCATCAATTATTGGAAGAGATTGTGAAGGAATTGGAAGCTTAGATTCATAGCATATCTATATCTATGTATAAGGAACCTTGGATAATTACCTCATGATTTAACAAAGCTTGGATCTTGGTTTTGGATTTTTTTCTCCTTGAAATGGAAGGAAGGCCGAGAGCTTGATGTTCTTGAAAGTGAAAGTCAACTTGTGTTTTGTGTTTTTGATTTGTTTTGGCTTGGTTGCTTTGTTTTTGTTGTTAATTAACCTTTTACCATGGTAAAATTTATGTGGCTTATAATCAACCAACAATTCCTTCCCATTGTGTCATGCTTATGTCATCCTCTTATGTCATCTTCCCCCACTTGTCTTCTTCTTGTTGGTGTGATGACATCATCATCACTAACCTCTTTGATTAACTCCTAATTACTTGGCTAATGATCGCTGATCTATTATACGGTTCGCTTAACATTCGTTTTCGTTTATCGTTTGAGGGATCATACCCGGGATCGTATTACTTGGGTTCACTTAACCTTTCTCAATGCATTATATTCCTTTTATGATCCTCTCTTATAATCCTTGAATTTAAATCCTTTTTATCCTGCTACCTTATACTCAATTCTTTCGGTATCTGATGGATTTCGGGAAAAATCAAAGTGTTCGAATTTGGATTCTGACGATCTTTACATACACTTATATATCATATAAAGTACTAATAAGATCTCAGAATAACAATAAAAGAACCCCTACAAAGTGTGGCATGAAAAGTTTTCTTATTCAGCATAATCAGCAAAATCACTATTCATAAGGGTTACAAAAAGTTCAAAATTTTTGGGGTTATTACAGTCTCCCCTCCTTAAAAGGATTCCGTCCCGGAATCAGATAGAAAGCAAATGGGGGTACTTTTCTAGCATTGCGCTTTCTAGTTCCCAAGTTGATTCTTCCACATTATGATTCTGCCATAGCACTCTGACTAGCTTGATCACTTTGTTCCGAAGCACCTACTCCTTCTTATCCATAATCTTTACTGGTTTCTCCACGTAAGTCAGATCTGGTTGCATATCCACCTGCTCGTACTCCACTATGTGTCTGGCATCCCGATGATACTTCCTTAGCATTGACACATGGAACACAATATGAACTTGTTGTAGGTTCGAGGGTAAGGCTAGCTCGTAAGCTAACTTCCCAATCCGTCTTAGTATCTCAAAGGGTCCAACAATTCGTGGGCTTAGCTTTCCTTTCTTTCCGAACCACATCCATCCTTTCCAAGGGAATACCTATAATAGCACTAGGTCCCCTACTTCCTATTCTTTGTCCTTTCGTGTCAAATCAACATACTTCTTATGTCCATCTTGGGCTACTACCAGCCGTCCTCTGATTAGATCTATTATATCCTTGGTCCTTTGGACTACTGCGGGTCTGAGCATCTTGCAATCTACAACTTCATCGTAATATAAGGGAGATCGACATTGTCTTCCCTCAAGGATCTCATAAGGCAACATCTCGATACCGTCATACGATCTATTATCGTGAGAAAACTCAATCCGTGTTAAGTGACCATTCCCAATTCTTTCAAGTCTATGACACAGACTCTCATCATAGCTTCTAGCATTATAGCTTTTTGCTTCTCAATACCCATTCTTTTCCAGTTTGTAATCGCTACTATCTTCCGTTCCTAATATTATACTGGATATACTTTTGCTCGTTAGCGTTCCATAACCTTTTAATAAACGTGTCAACCTTAGTATCACGAATGTGTTTCCATTCCGAATACCACCATACTCATACTACTCCTTTTCTAACTACTTCTATCTTCGAAAGCTTGACCCATCGTATAGAAGTAAAAGATTTTATTGAGAGATCACTATGATCATGAACACTTGTTACATCGCATAGTTAGTACAGAAGGTGGCCAGCCTTTAGTACTTGACAAGCAATTAAATAATAGATGGTATCCTACTAGGCTTCTATCACACAGATAGATAGTCATTCGGCAATACCTCCCCTTCTGGAAGGGTTGTTCTTCTCAGCTTATACAAAATGAAAAGGAGAGAAAAGAACGAATTGAAGAGAATTGTATATGAAAAAGTACTGCCACAAATATCTGGCTTGGAATCTACCTCTGAACTATAAAGGTTTGTCATAGGAGAACAAAACATATGTGTATATATATCAACATCAAGTATTATAACATCACAATTTATGTGCCTGAATATTTACTATTCCGTCCATCATCCTATGGACCCATGCTCTCGCTCGAGCGTAAATACAATTACCGTTGAAACTCCCTCGACAGCGAAAATCGAATCTGGGATTTTATTCTAGACATCATCTTTACTAGAATTCTATGCTTGTACTGCAACCTTCCTCGTATAGTAATACGGCTCTCTATTCATACGAAGGAATAAATATTCAATAGGTAGATAATCGAGTTAATTAGTCTATCAATGATAACTTATAAATCACCACGACCCGATTAGTGGTACTCAATCTCAACATCCATTTTAATACAACTCTTACGGTTGTAATTGACTCATTACTCACAGAATCATTGTTGCATTACTATGGTCCATCGCTGACCTACTGTAGTCATTTGTTTTCCTCGGAATCTTAATATCTAATCATACGGAGTCCATATCTACTGTATCAAAACCTTTTTAAGGAGTTAACATAATCACCATTCATGATTCATGAAGAACACTCCTGATCCCAACGTACATACATGACATGAAGCAGATAAAATTGCAGAAGAGTTTCAATGAAAGCAACGATAGCAGGCTAATACCATTATTAACCATATGTCTTTATTAGGAGACATGAAGCTCAAAGGTTCATTTAGTCCTTTCAAAACATAGTCCTGGCTTATCTCATGATAGGACCTTCTAAGATAGGAAGCTCGTTCACAGCGCTACATGAATTAAATCTTTACCAAACTACTGTTACGGTTGAGTATCGCACAATCATCAGAAGGAATGTCAATCTTTCACACCATAATACAACCTTCACGGCTTTAACCATCATCACTGTATTCCTCCGACACGAGCGCCTATAATTGCTCTCTTACACTTAGAGTGTCGGCCACCTCATTGGCCTTTCCTGATAGTAATAGTTCCTTATAATCAATATCTTTTGAACAATCTCCAACTAAATTTTCTACCTCATTTCAAATCATTGCTTATGTGAAAATGCTTTTCTTAAGTCCTTGTGATAAAATAAGTAAAAAAAATTACCATTTTTTTCCATAAGTCACTGACTTAGTCTTTAAATGTAAACATTATCATGGCTGACTCTCGATCATACTTAGGACGTCTTTTATCTTGGGCCCTTCTTGCTTTAATAATTCTGACCTTCCTTGGTTCAATCTATATTTCTTATGGTTTAACCCGTGCCCACCTGGCATTATTATAATTACGCCATATTTCCTTCATCAAAATTTCTATTCTTGAGAAATTTGAATACTACCTTTCTCCTTGTAAAACCTCTAAGGTTATCCTTAAATCCTTCATCAGGTACACCCTAGGCACAGGGCATATCAAGATACCATTTACTAATACCAGGATTTTTTTCTATATAGTTCTGAAAAATTTCTCCACTAATCCTTAAAGGTTGTTGTTACCTTAATCATTTCCAATTTATACTGTCAAAACTCATACTATTCCTATTAAGGGTGAAATGCCAACCTTTATGCATTCCCCTAGGATTCATTCTAAGTTACATATGTTCTATCCTTAATTTCACCTTTAAAAAGGTACATGCATCCTTCCATGGATAAATCAAGTCATATATCCTTGATAAGGGTGTCTTATTCAATCATTCCCACCCAGATAGTCTATACCAATTTCACAATAGCATCCTTATTCAAACTGAGGTCAACACATATGGCCTTCTAAAGATAACAATGGTTACCCGCTTTTCTTTCCTAATTTGGTAATGACAACAGGGATGTCCTGGAAGATATTGGTCGTGTTTAACGTGAACTTCTTCTTAATAATTCCTCATTTACTTTTGTTGTTTATCTCAACAGTCATCTCAATGTTGGGATGTCTTTCATACCTGGCGTCTCCCTTTCTGGGTATCATGCCACCGGTCTTACACTCACTTCCTTCATCCAATTTTCCTAATTTCCTACTTTCTTGTCTCCTCAGTCTATCCGCATCTCATTATTTATCCTTCGAACTATCTCAAGGTTTCCTCGAATTCTCCCAACTTAAAGGGGGTACAATATGTACATCTCTTATGCCTTCAACCATCAACTTTAACTCATAGTGAATCATCCTCATCCTGACGATCACATACTTTTCTATTTCTATTACTATGATTCTTTAGGGTTTCCTCATACCCAACTCCCTTATCATTCCTCAAACTCTATTGCCTTTATATTCCTTTCCACTTCAGTTTCTTTTTATTTTCCTTTCTCTAATAATCATTTCATGAACCCACTAATTATTTACTTCAAACATCACGTCGTTCTGGGATTCTTGTCCTCAAAATGAATCTTTACAACTTTTACAACTTAGATTCATAATTCATCATACTCGTCCGCCTTTGTTCTGGCTCTAAAGCTTTTACACTATCTCTTATCTTCCTTAGCCTTCCACCAGCGGGTGGCTTCTCTCTTAGGAAGGTAAGTGACAAAATAGTCTTTTGTGCTTCATCAATCATTTAGAATCTCAAATGATTCACATATTTCCTTTAGCCAGGCTCTCGCCTCTACTGGGTTTGCTTGTTCCTTGGAATTCTGAGAGCTTAGCGACTTAAAGGTCCTGAAAGAATTTCCCACCGCACTGTCTCCTCAAGGTGGTGGTTGGGGATAATAGTCTAAGTTCTTTTTAGACAGGTCCATGAATCGCCGTATAGGAGTACCGTCTCAGGTCTCCTTTCCTTACTCGACTTTCTGTTTCCTTAGTATGAAATGTTTCATCCTTCTCCCATACTTGGAGTTATCTTATACGTTAAAATCCTTGTTTTCCACTTCATTATGTTATGAGTTCCTTATATCTTAATTGCGACCTCCCTGATTATCACATTCAAGGTTTGCCCCTAATCTTATTCCTCGTGGGGGCATAATGCTTGGAAAAATATTGAGAATCTCTGGATATTTTTCTTACTTACTTTGCTTAAGTCTTTCCCTCGTTCAGTCCTTGCATGATTGCAAATTATGAATTCTCAAGTTCTATAAACTTCATGACACTCTCTTAAGTGTTAATAGTGCAATTAACAATATGAACTTATCACAAACAAACTGATCTGAACTGAAATTAACGAATATATACATAACCATTTGTTCGAGGGTACAACAACTGAACACATTAAAGAGAATTACATCATTTGATCTGATCGCTTCTATCCCAAAAGTACTACCATAGATAATCATCTAGTCATTAAAACTAATCATTCATAACTTAGGCTAATCCTCCAAAAGCGGTGCTACATGAAACCCTTGTCTGATCGCTCTGGCTCTGCACACTACCATGGATCAAGAAATGCGGGCACGCACGACATCCCTAACCTGCTCCATCACAGAGGTGATGAGGTCTAAGATAGTCGCAAGTAGAGCTGGATCAACCTGACCCTCAAGATGGCCTCTAGCTGTAATTCGGGTGGTAGCCTCAATCCTTTCCATGCTATAATCTAATCCTGCCAGAAGTACCCCGCCCCCAATCCTTGGTGCAGTAAGTCGATCCAACAGATCACTCCTAACATTACGGGCCTCAGACAGGCCACCCAAAGTCATATAATAATCGGCGATAAGAGAAGCTGAGTGGTAGCATCTAGCAGTCCATGGGGTGCAGGTGGTGCAGACCCAGGAGATCCAAATGGATAACCAAGCACGGTATCAGGTGACAATGGTGCAGGAGATAAAGGTGGCATTTCCTCAGTAGGTGTTGGGCTCTGTATAGGGGAGGGAACAGGAATTGGTGGAACCTCATGGATGTCTACAGGAACCTCTGGAAGAGGGTCTGACACTGGTATAATTGGTGCCGTGGAAGGCCCCACTCCTTCTGCCCTCATTATCCTTTGTGCCCTTGGTAACTCTTCATCCTCTAGTGCCACCCTCGCGGCCATTCTAGCTCTGGTAGTCGCCCTGACTACGGTCATCAATTCCTCAGCGATCCTCTCTTCATTCTCGTCAGGATCCTCCACGAGATCCTCCTCAGCAACAATCCCTTCTGGGATAACATCCTCAACCACAACATTCTCAATATGAATCTCATCCGGTCCCTCGTTAGGGTACTCTATTGGATTCACAATTTGATCTCCAATATGTAATAAAACATCCTCATGCTGATGCTCCTGAACCTCAGGGTTTGGTGCCCCGCTGTCCTATACGAGAACGAACTATGTTACTACCATAATATTTATAAGGGTTCCCGTAAGGGTTTTAACTGTCAGTACTATGTTAGGTAGCCCGACTATGAACTTGGCAAGAGTTCTTATTTTCTTAGTGAACTTATTATCTTAACGTCACATCTTCTCTGAGGTTTATAACGCTTAGCTCTGATACCATTTCTGTAACACCCCCGAATTCGGGGTCGGGGATTCGGGTTGTCACGAGTTCCATTTCCCTTATCAATACTTAATCTTAACAGTCAACCAACTACTGTGTACTGTGACCCCACAATATACACACACACACACCACAAGTTATAGTCTCAGAGATGAATACCAAAAATAACACACGTCATTTTATTCCACAATTATAAACCGTTACACCTTAAAAGGGTTTCTATATAAATTTACATTTCTTTGCCATTATTACAATTCATATAGATACATAAGTTGGTACATCAGAAGTTGAAAGCCTAGCCTATTGGTAATTTCTACCTCAGCTACAGTGGCATCAACGCTTCCAGAAAACTGCGGAACATTTCCTAACCGCTTGCGAATTGGAAGCTTGGTCCTTTTCATCTTTTCTATCTGTTATTGTGTGATGAAAGAAGAAAGCAAGGGTGAGCAACAAGCCCACCGAAATAATATGTATAATAATTAACAATATATGAGCATTCTCATAGTACTCATGAAAGTCTTGGTCAAGAAGAAATGAACCAAGCTGATATCTTAACGCGACCAAGTCGCAAAATATTCAGTATATATATATACATATATACTTTTCACAATCTTTGAAATCCTCTGACATGTATAATATACACAGAGTTCCAGTTTATAACTGTATAAAAATATCGTTGCAAGGTGATCTCATATATCTAACCTTGTCTCAACGTTTTTATGAAAATCTTTAACATGCACAAGATAATCATTTACTAGATATAAGTTTAAAAGATGAAGTTACAAGATACTTCAATATACTTATATCTTTTCCGAATACTACTTGAACTACCACCGTTCAAGGTATAATCCGTTTCAAAAGTTCATCACATAGATGAGACTACAAGATAAGATTTGAATAGATTCAATCCTTGAAATATCATTATAAATAATGAAGTTACGAGATACTTCATTAAGTCCCGATATATATATACACCTATATATATATACATTTCATACACTCCTTAAAAACCTCTGTTATGAAAATTATAAACAGAGTTGTATTATCCAATGAATTTGGAAAGGAGAAAACCTTGGCATAAACCTGATATCTTGCTGATCAGGCAAAGATACCAATAAGTAACATTTTCTACTAGTAGATGGACGAATTCCCCACTGGTCATCACCCTGGCCGCAATAGGACCTTATGCTGGACTGCCACTCAGCCACTAACGCATTTGATGGACTCCCACTGAGCCACTTACACTTTCATGGACGCCCACTGAGCCCATGTTGCTTATGCCGACTCAAATAGATGGACTTACTTCCCGAATGTTGGGCAAGTAATCAAGATGTTTTCTCAAAACAGCAACCTTGTTGCGAATATAAAATACACCACAGAGCCGGATCCCTCAGGTTTTGAGCGAGTATTTCAATCCCCTTCGAAAGGAAGATCTTAAATATAAAAATGAGTTTTGGGATCCGCTCTAGCTTTTAAAAATCATTTTGAAGACTCGAAAACATTTTAAAGAATGTTTGGAGTAATGCTGATTTAATAAAATAAATCAGTCCCAATAGGTTGGAGAAAATATCTAAATATTAATACTTAAATAATATTCCCATAAGGATAATCTTTATAAAAATAATTTGAAGTAGAAGTTTTAAAACTCATACTTGAAATGAATGTTAAATAACCAAAGATATACTTATACGGAAGTACTATCTTTATTGAATAATCGAAAATAAGTTTGATTATCGAAACATTATTCTTTATTAAAATAAAGAATATTATTTAGTAAATAATCGGAGTCATAAGTCCTCGAATGAATATTCAAAATAATATTCATTAAATAAATATTCATTAAATAGAATAAACAGAGTCATAAGTCCTCGAATGAATATTCCAAGTAATATTCATTAATAAAAATAAAGTTATCGAATAAACCTTATTCGATTAATAGTTTTGAAAACTATATCTATATATATATATATAATATACTCCGGAACATCGACTCCCGGTTTAGAAAATGTTCACCTTTGGGTCCCCTATACTAAGGGTATACGCAACTACTGCTTATCTCTAGCATAGGTATTATGCAACTTATAAGCAATTGAATCAACAATTAGATATCAAGATTACGAAATAGACATGCATATATACCATATCACATGCTCAATATATCGCAATATTTGCTAATAACAATCATGCACTTATCACAAGATAATGTATATACATATATTTACATCACAACAACAGTATAACGGGTAGAAAACTTGCCTGAGCGACTGGGGGTGGTAAAAGTCCTAGGATGAGTCTGGTAACCTATGCACCACATATAAGTTGGAATTAAACCAAAGTCGCTTAAGAATCTATACTTTAACCAATTAGACTCTAACGCTCGCTTTGCGCTTGATGATTCTCTTAAGTCGCTCGAGTACCCTCGGCTCCACCATTTTTAATAAATTAAACATTAAGAGTTTTAAGGCGATTCTTTCGCGAGTACCTTTCCAACTGCCTAATCCACTTTACATAAATGTTTCATACTCTAATTAGTCATTTAAGGTCCTTAACCAATGTTTCAAAGTAAGGCGAGGGGTAATGGTTCGTTCGCGAAACGCCGTTACTTAAAACGGTCGTTTCTCCTAAACCGTACATCGCATTCAAACAAACCACATATCAAAACGAAGTCGTAACATGAACTATCTAATCATGGCAATGGTCAAAACCTAACTGTGAGTTCACGGGTCCTGATGTTAAGAACAAAAGCAGTCTAAAGTAAATCGGGCATTACGACGGCTGTGTTTTTGCGATTACCAAATTTTATCCTACTCCAAATCAACCACAATTCAACCACAATTCAACCATACAACCAAACTCCATCCATAAAATACTACAACAGCCTCAACAACTCAATATTTCCAATTTATACTACTTCTCAATCATGAACTAAGAGCTTACTTAAGTTCATTAACTAATCATCAAGATTTACAACTCCAAAACATCACAAAACCAATCAATCTCTAAATACACAATAACCAAGCCTATCATGAACTATACTACTCATAATAAGCTCTTAACATTAAATAACAAAGCTAGGTTAAGAGATTATACCTTCCTTGTGAGTAGGAGTAACTAATGAGCTTGGAACAACCTTGGAAAATCCTTACTAAAGCTTTATCTAAACAAAAACACAAGATCAAAATTTCAAGTTCTTGAAAAACACTATTCACCCTCTTCTTCCATGAATTTTAGGAAGAGATTGTGAAGGAATTTGAAGCTTAAACTTATAGGATATCTATATCTATGTACAAGGAACCTTAGATAATTACCTCACTAATTAACAAAGATTGGAACTTGGATTTGGGTTTTTCTTTCCTTGAAATGGAGAAGAGGCCGAGAGCTTCTCTTGAATAATGAAAGTCAACTTGTGTGTTTTTGTTTTATGAATTGTTTTGGCTTGGTTGATCCACTTATGTTTTGATTTATTACCTTTTAACCATGGTGAATTTTGTGTGGTTTATAATCAACCAACCTTCCTTCCTTTTTGGTCATGCTTATGTCACTTTCCTATGTCATCTTCCCACACTTGTCCTCTTCTTGTTGGTTTGATGACATCATCATCACTAACCTCTTTGATTAGCTCCTAATTACTTGGCTAATGACCGCTGATCTGTTATACGGTTCGCTTAACTTTCGTTCCCGTTTATCGTTTGAGGGATCATACCCGGGATCTTATTACTTGGGTTTCCTTAACCTTTCTCAATACATTATATTCCTTTTATGATCCTCTCTTATAATCATTGAATTCAAATCCTTTTTATCCTGTTACCTTATACTCAATTCTTTCGGTATCTGGTGGATTTTCGGGAAAAATCAAAGTGTTCGAATTTGGATTCTGACGATCTTTACATACACTTATATACCATATAGAGTACTGATAAGATCTCAGAATAACAATAGAAGAACCCCTACATAGTGTGGCATGAAAAGTTTTCTTATTCAGCATAATCAGCAAAAACACTATTCATAAGGGTTACAAAAGTTCAAAAATTTTGGGGTTATTACAAAGATAAGTAATCGTGAGGTTGAGTGCAACTGTATAGTAGGTCTCCGGCACGGTTCGTGTTGCGATTCAGGATTCTTAGCTTGCGACGTGATTTTCAGACAACAACAATGGCAGATCCTGTTTTCCCTGCATCATCTGATCGTTTGGAGCCTTCCGTTTGAGGATCGTCATCTTCTTCTAAATTTGATTTGCACTTTGTTCTTCCATAGGTATTAATGGTATTACCTTCTGTTAAGATAGTTGCAGCTTTCCAAGTTATTCCACGCTATTCTATTACCTCTTGATATGAGACGACCTATTTAAGAAACCTTCATCTGTTTATTCTTGTTTTACTAGACATCGGCTGTGAGTGTGTCTTTTTAATTTACCCTACACCTTGTTCTATACCCCAGTTTAAAACTTGTTCTATGAAGCAATTGTATCTATGAGGATGGATTCGGGAGCTGCAGTAAATGGTGAGTATTGAGATACAAATTAAGGTGAGAAGGAGTTTAGAAAGAAGATTCAAGTGTTCCGGAGGATGGCTGTTACCAGGTTACAAGAAGCTATTAGTAATTAGGCCACCCATGACTAGCTTTTGGAATGGATTAGATAAGTGTTGAAGATAGAGAGTTAGAGGAGATTAGGGATCTGGAGATTTCTTGAAATTAGATAATGGTGTTATGATGATGTGTTATATATTTTAACAAGATGATGTGACATTAGCTGACTTGTTGACTATTGGATAGTCTGTTCCACTTAACGATTGCAAAGTTGTTAACAGGAGTATTACCAGTATGGAAGCCTTAATGTAAATCTACGAATAAGATAATATGCCACGACAATTGAAGTTTTCATCGATTAAGGAAGATAATAGACCCAATGAAGGAGAGGAGATAAATGGAAGTGAATGGACCTTTGAGTGATCGTTTCTTTAACTTGGTATCTGGTTATAAGAAGGACAACAACCAACTCATACAGTAAGGACAACTAGATGTGTGATTTTTAACATTTTTAACAAGTTTTCGAAAAAGATTTTTCCCTTATAAAAATTTCTAAAAAAAAACCTTTTTGGAATAAAATAGGTTTTAAACATCGGTTGTCAAGTTACTACTTGAGTTTCTTGTTTGTTAAAAGACCCGGATTATCTGGAAGGATGTTGTTTCAGACTTAGTATTGCTAATTCGGAAAATAAAGTAACCTGCGACTATGAAGAAGTTGATTATTCCTAACAGTAAGGTGCAAGTATTGTTTGATAAGATTAACAACAGAACAAGCGTATGGAGTAACTATTCATCCAATTACTGGGACTATCAGAGTTCGAGGAATTCATTGATTTAACGGAAGCCTGAGCATGACCGAAGAAGATCGGGAAGATTTCCAGACTTTTCTAAAAAAAGAATACATTTAACAAAAGGATCGTTATGTTGAATGATTTATGGTTATTCTAAATTAAAAAGAGGAAACTCGAGGTTATCTGATAAGAATGCCATTATGATCAAATTGTTAAAGTATTATACATATAGATACGATGTTACAGACGCAAGACTTAACAAGTAAGAATTTACCATAGCACTTGGTTCGCGAAGGCATTTCAGCATACTTTCTAAAGTTGTCATATGACACAATTGGGATATGATTGAACAAGCTCGAAAGATGAATACAAGTGAAATGTGGATGGTGACCAATGGTATCATTCTTGTCCTCAACATTACAGCGTATATTCCTTTTTAATTCCTAAAAATGTATGAACTCATTTTCTTAATAAATTCTTTCTGATGATATCAAAAAGGAGGATTTTGCATTCTTTTCAAATTTAATTGTTCCCCTCAATTTTTGCTTGCGGATTGGGACAAACAGTGTTATGATGAGACACTTTGTCGGAATGACGAAGAGTCGGGTGGGACGCCACCTAATCATGTGTTGTATGCCATACGGTATAAAAGACTGGCCAACTCAAGTACTAATGTGGTTGTCTCATTCATATTCAAATCATTACTTCCTCTTTCTTTTCAACTCTAAGTTTATTAAAATTGTGAATCCTTCTAGTTGTTTTGTCGTGCAGTTGTTCTTTGCGAGGGCTTTTCAAATAAAAGTCAACGTATTATACACTAAACGGGAAAAGTCCCATCTACCTCTCATGCATGGAAAGGAAACAAGGGCATATGGCGAGAATTGCAAATCACTAGCCCTGGCCAGGGATGCACTAAGAGTCAAGGGAATCTACTTCAATAAGGAATACGTCTCCGAGAATGAGAATTTGCGATTTCCTGAGAAATATGTTATTTAGAATATGGATGTGATGACGTGGATGATTATTGTGGATACCTTATGCGTTAAAGTATTGAAAGATGTGGGAGCAACTTGATCGTATATCTCTCAAGGTTTTATTGATAAGATGAATTGCCCGGTCGAATTAATAAGATTATGACTAAAGGACTAGCAAGTTAAGAACGTGCAATTATTGAATAAGTAAGTACCAATGGCGGAATCGATATTTCTAGCAATAAGTTGTGAAGAATTGATATCATTTGAGGTAAGAGGATTTGACATTATTCTAAGGAATGGATTAACTATTCAAGTGTGATGCCCAGGTAGACCGTCATGATGGAAGATAGTTCCGAAGATGCCAAACGAGAACATGAAGAAGTTTAGAGGACAAAGGAAGGTAAAGAACTTGTTAAGAATGATTTAAGATTACCGTGACCAAAATATAAGTGTTATGGCGATTATAAATAAGGGTCAGGAGCAAACCGAACTTGAAGATTTTATAGTCTCAAGATATGTTTCCAGACGAGTTACCAACATTTCTTTTAGATAGAGAAAGTGAGTTTATGATTGATTTAGCACCTGAAATGAAGTCAGTGTCCAAAGCCCCGCACAGAATGGCACCAGATAAAATAAAGGAGTTACCAGAGCAAACGCAGAAGATAATTAGAAGAGGAAACAACTGGACCTAGCGTACCCCCTAAAGTGCACCGGCACGATTTGTTAATAAGAAAGATGGAAGTGTGAGATTATGTGTTGACTAGTGAAAGCTCAACAAGTTTACTCTCAAGAGCATATATCTGTTACCTCGAACCAATGATTTGTTTAATTAAATGAAGGAAGCAAGGTATTTTTATAAGATTGATTTAAGACTGGGTATATTACCAAGTGAAGATTGAACTTAGGGACATATTAAAGATAATTTTCAGAACTCAGTACTGTTGTTATAAAATTCTAGAAATGTTAGTTGGATGAACTGATATACCAGTGATATTTAAATTTGATGAGTAGAATCTTGAAGGAGGAATCTGGATAAGATGTACTTGTGTTACTTAAGAAGAACCATGCAACCTATTCAATGATAGCTGAGGAGTCAAAGAAGAAAGAAGCGGTATAAAAAGTTTACCAGGTGAAAACCTTAATGGCAGGAGGTATAATTCTTAGCATAGATAGTCAGTAAGGAGGAGATAAAAAGGAGATTCAGTAGAAAAATTTAAAGACAGTATGAATGAAGAAAGACCAAAAGCACCAACAAAAGAAAGAAGTTTTATTATTAGCCGGTTATTATCGGGAATTTGTTCAATATTTCTTAGAAGTTGCAGTACCTTTGACGAAGCTAATTAGGAAAAGCAAGAAGTATTTATAAAGTGGAGAAGGGTGAAGAAAGTTTTGAAAAGTTAAATAAAAGAATGGTTACGACACCTGTTTTATCAATTGGAAAGTATTAAGGAGATTTGATAGTTCATAGTAATGCTTCTCATAAGGGAATCAGATGTGTGTCGATGCGGCACAATAAAGTATTGTATATGCATCCAGACAACCAAAACCTTATGAGCAGAAGTATCATACTCATAATTTGGGACTAGCAGTAATAATATTCGCTTTGAGAGATTGGGAAATAAGATATGTATGGAGAAAGGTGTAAGATCTATACGGACCATAAGAGTTTGAGGTATGAACTCCCGAGGAAAAGCAAATGTAGTGGCAAGAGATAAGTAAGAAGGAGAGAGGATGAACATAGAGACTGTACCAGAAGAATTATCTATGGAATTCTAGAAGTTGGAATTGGAAATCAGGGTTCATGATCCCAAAAGGAGTAAGAATATATAGTATGACTTTTTAGTCGGAGTTGTTAGAGAAGATAATGAAGTGTCAGGAAGAGGTAATGGATCAGGATATAAATTGTTTGGTAGGTGAAGAATTGTGCACGCAAAAAGGACGATCAAGGTATTCTTAGGTTTTCTTTTAGAATTTGGATTCCACCAGTGGCGGAGTTGAAGAATGAAATTTTACAGAAAGCTCATAATTCAAGGTATTCAATCCATTCAGAGGGTACCAATATGTACAGAGATTTGAAGGAAGATTATTGGTGGCCAGATATGAAGAGGGAAATTGCGGAATGGATTAGCAGATGTTATACATGTCAAAGAGTTAAAGTAGAGCATCAGAGACCAAGTGGGTTGCTACAGCCATTGGAGAGTCCAGAGTAGAAGTGGGAGCATATCGCCATGGATTTCATAGTTGGATTACCAAAGACAAAAGCTAAACATGATGTCATTTGGGTTATAGTGGATAGACTTACCAAGTCAGCTTATTTTTTTGTCTATAAATAGAAGATTTTCACTGGACAAGTCAGTTCATATGTACTTGAAAGAAATCATAGTTCGTCATGGAGTTCATGTGTCCATCATAGCCAATCGAGATCCAAGATTTAATTCAAGATTTCGGAAGAGTTTTCAAAAAATGTTTGGGAACGGAATTGAATATGAATACGGCTTACCATCCACAGACGGACGTCCAGAGTGAAAGAACGATCCAGAGAATCGAAGACATATTGCGTGTTTGTGCTATTGATTTCAAAGGAAGTTGGGACAAGCATTTACCCCTGGTAGAATTTGCTTACAACCACAGTTATCATGCCAGTATTGGGATTCCACCCTATGAAGCTTTTTATGGACGCAAATGCAAATCTCCAGTGTATTGGGACGAGGTAGGAGAACGCAAAATACTTGGACCTGAATTAGTGGAGTAGACAAAGGAAGTTGTTGAAGTTATCCAGAAAAGATTGATAGCAGCACAAGATCGTCAAAGGAGGTATGCAGATCAATCAAGGAAAAATATGGAATTCGAAGAAGGGAATTTGGTATTACTAAAAGTATCACCGTGGAAGGGATTAACGAGATTTGGAAAGAAAGTGTAATAACCCCCAAAATTTTGAACTTTTTGTAACCCTTGTGAATAGTGTTTTTGCTGAATGAGAAAACTTTTCATGCCACACTATGTAGGGGTTCTGTTATGGATATTCTGAGATTTTATTAGTACTCTATATGGTATATAAGTGTATGTAAAGATCGTCAGAATCCAATTCCGAACACTTTGATTTTTCCCGGAAATCCACTAGATACGGAAAGAATTGAGTATAAGGTAACAGGATAAAAAGGATTTAAATTAAAGGATTATAAGAGAGGATCATAAAAGGAATATAATATATTGTGAAAGGTTAAGGGAACCTAAGTAATAAGATCCCGGGTATGATCCCTCAAACGATAAACGAAAACGAAAGTTAAGCGAACCGTATAACAGATCAGCGGTCATTAGGCAAACAATTAGGAAGTTAATCAAAGGGATTAGAGGGGATGATGTCACCCAACCAATGAGAAGAGGACAAAGAGGGGAGGATGACATCATGAGCATGACATAAGCATGACATAAGGGAAGGAGATGTGGTTGAATTAAAACCACACAAAGTTCAAGGTTAATAAGGTAATTAACTAAAACAAAAAAAACTACATCCACCAAGCAAAAACAAATCATTTTCATCAAAACAAAAATTCTATTTCTCATCACCAAGAACATTGCTCTCGGTTTTTTGCATTTTCAAAGGAAAGAATTTTCAAAATCCAAGATTCAAGCTTCCTAAATTGGTAAGATAATTCCCTAGTATTCCTTATGCATAGTTATGGCTATATTATGAGTTTAAGCCACCAATTCATTCTCTATCTTCTCCAAGAAATCAATGAAGAAGACAATGAATAGTGATTTCAAGGTTTTTAACTTGATTTTTCTTGTTTTTCCTTTAAGATCCAAGCATCCCTAAGACTCCTCAAGGCTTCCTAAGGCTTCCTAGCTACTCACACCACTTCAAGGAAGGTATATCATCTCCAAACCCTAGATTTACTTTGTATATTAGGATGATTTTGGTTGTTATGGTATTAGAGTAGCTTAATGATGGTTGGTTTAGAGTTGGGTTGGAATGGTGGAGATTGGAATGTTGAAATCTTATGATTTGGTTAAAGAATGTAGTATAGTTTAAATTCAAGTTTAAGAATAAGTATAAATTGTTAATGTTGAGTGTTGGGGCTGTTATGATGTAGTTTGGATGGAGTTTTGATTGGGTTGTGAATTGGGGTTGAATTGTGGTTGTTTTGAATTGGTTTAAATTTTGGAAATCGCGTAAACATAGCCGTCGTAATGTCTGATTTACTTTAGACTGCTTTTGTTCATAACATTAGGACCCGAGAACCCCCTGTTATATTTTGACCATTGCCATGTTTAGATAGTTCATGTTACGAGCTTCGTTTTGTTATGTAGTTCGTTTGATTCCGATGTACGGTTTAGGAGAAACGACCGTTTTAAGTAACGGCGTTTCGCGAACGAAAATTTTCCCCTCGCCTTACTTTGAAATAGAGGTTAAAGACCAAAAAGGGTTAATTAATGTATGAAACAATTATGGTAAGTGTGTTAGGCAGTTGGTAAGACACTCGCGAAGGAATCGCCTTAAAACTCGTAATGGTTAAATTATTAAAAATGGTGGAGCCGAGGGTACTCGAGTGACTTAAGAGAATCAGTAAGCGCAAAGCAAGCGTTAGAGTCTAAGTTAGTTAAATTATAGATTTACAAGTGACTTTGGTTTAATTCTAACTTACTTGTTGTTTATAGGTTACCAGACTCGTCCCGAGCCATTAATCACCCCCAGTCGCTCAGGCAAGTTTTCTATCCGTTATACTGTTGTTGTGATGTATACATTTATACATGCATTATCTTGTGATAGATGCATAATGGTTCTTTAGCAAATTCTTGCGATATATTGTAGCATGTGATATGGTATATATGCATGCCTGTTTCATATTCTTTCCATATATATCTGTTGGTTCAGTTGATAATACCTATGCTAGAGAATAGCGGTAATTTGCATATACCCTTAGTATATGGACCCAAAGGTGAAAACATTTTCTAAAACCGGGAGTCGAGGATCCTGAGTAGATTTTATATATATATATATATATATATATATATATATATATATATATATATGGTTATAGTTTTCAAAACTATTAATCGAATAAGGTTTATTTGATAACTTTATATTATTTAATGAATATTATTTCGAATATTCATTCGAGGGCTTATGACTCAGCTTATTTATTTATTGAATATTATTTCGAATATTCATTCGAAGGCTTATGACTCAGCTTATTTTATTTATTTTATATTATTTGAATATTATTTGAATATTCATTTGAGGATCTATGACTCCGATTATTTGCTGAGATATATTCTTTATTTTATTAAAGAATAAGGTGTCGATAATCAGACTTATCTTTGATGATTCAAATAAAGATAGTACTTTCGTATAAGTATATCTTTGGTTATTTAATACTCATTTCAAGTATAAGTTTTACAACATATACTTCAATTATTTTTATAAAGATTATTCTTTATGGGAATATTATTTAAATAATAATATTCAGATATTTCTAATATATTGGGACTGATTTATTTTGTTAAATCAGCATCACTCCGAACATTCTCAAAAATGTTTTGCGAGTCTTCAAAATGATTTTTAAAAGTTAGAGCGGATCCCAAAACTCATTTTTATATTTAAGATCCTCCTTTCGAAGGGGATTTAAATACTCGCTCAAAACCTGAGGGATCCGGCTCTGTGATGTGTTTTATATTCGCAACAAGGTTGTTGTCTTGATAAAAGAGTTTTTGATTACTTACCCAACACTCGGGAAGTAAAATTCTTGGAACAAGTTAATCCATTAACATGCATCGCCTGGGAAATATCGGTGAGTTTTCCTTTCCAATTAGATACGACTTCTTGGTGGAGCCGTATCAACAAGTTTCTACTTGAGGAAAGTGGGGACGAGCTTTACGTTTTAGTGTGGTCGAGTAACGCCGGCCCAGCCTTATTATATTGGCCCAAATGGCCTGGAAGTTCCGCTAAGGCGGTCCATTCCTTAGGAGTCCAGTGTTCGGTTGACAAGTAAATCCGACAGGTTCTCCTCTACATGTAGAAAATGGTGGGGTTGTACTACTACGACTGATCATCGTAAGTGGTCTTCCTGGCGCGGCAAACTCCCGTAATGAGTTCATCATCCAGTTGGATAATTCTGCAACACTACCCGTAGCATTTCGATCGAAAGGCTACGAATGGGTGGTTGTCGAAGCATTGACAGGGTCAAACAGTTTTATTGGTGTTTCCATTGAATGAAGTATCTCGTAACTTCATTTCTTTTAAAAATATTTCAAAGATTGAATATATTCAAGTTTTAATTTATGGTCTCATCTATGGGATGACCTCTTGAATCTTATTATACTTTGAACAGTAGTAGTTCAAGTAGATTTCTAAAAATGGTATAAGTATAGTGAAGTAACTGGTAACTTCATCTTCTTTTAAACTTATATCCAGTAAGTAATTACCTTACACATGATAAAGGATTCTAGTAAGTATCCATTTAGATACTTGTATTATTGTTATCACTATATATTATCTTGTGAGCTGTAATGCTCACTCTTGCTTCATTTCTTCATCACACAACAACAGTTAGGAAAGATGGTCAGGTTCCAGCAGACCCAGCGCAAGCGCGTAGGAAGCGCCCCGCGCCTTCCCGTTGAGATCGTAGCTACTATAGCTGCAGAGGTAGATCTACCTTTAGATCAGACATTCTACTTTTGGGAACCAAATATTGTATAACTATAACTTGTGGCAGATAATGGCAATTAACTGTAAATTTATCATGTAATCATTTTGGGTTGTAATAACTTTTAATTGTGGATTCAAGGCCTTGTACTTATTTCAATTTCATCTCTGAGACTATGACGTGTGGTGGTGTGTGTTAGTGTGGGGTCACAGCTTGAGGTTGTTTATTATTAATTAAGTTAAGTGATAATTGTGGAAAGAAAGACCGTGACGACCCGGATCCCTGACCCCGGATCTGGGGGTGTTACAGAAATGGTATCAGAGTTAAGCGTTATAAACCTCAGAGATGATGCGACGATATAATAACAAACTCACAAAGATAATAAGAACTCTTGCCAAGTTCTTGGTCGGACTACTTAAAGTAGCGCTGACAGTTAAAACCCTTACGGGAACCCTTATAAGTATCATGATAGTAACTTAGCTCGTTTAATGTGTAGGCGCATGAGATAGAGGACCCTGAGATGTTCGAGCGTGAGCATGATGAGGCACTGCTAGATGTCGAGGATCAGGAGAAGCCTGAGATGGAGGAGGATGAGGAGGGACCCCTCAGAGGAGTCAGAGACGGAGGTCATTGCTATTTCAGATGAGGAGGACCCCTCAGAGGAGTCAGAGACAGAGGTCATTGCTATTTCAGATGAGGAGGACCCGGATGAGGTCCCAGTGGCTAAGGAGCATGTCGGAGATATGGTAGTGTACACTGGTACCCCTTTACCCACACTCCCCGTGGTCAGAGCCCCTACCCCTCCACTACCATCCTGGAGCACCTATGATGACAGCTCAGAGACCCATACTCCCGAGCCTAGGCAGACCGAGGAGGCACCCCCAGCGGCTCCGGATTCACCACCTCTCGACCCTGCCCATAGGCAGTCTTTGTTAGCCCACGGCTACGTTCAGGATGTACTGAGGACCCGAGTGGCTGTTGCTGAGGCCCGGCTGGATGAGGCCAGGAGGGAGTTGGATGCGGAGAGGGCGGGTAGGCGTACCCGAGCTTATGAGACTAGGGCTTCTATACCCCGATCCTTCAGGAGGGAGCTGACGGGGATAGAGCTCACGTCCCGAGCGAGACTCAGATCTCTCCAGGGGGACAGGCATGGTAGGATCTCTAGGCAGTAGGCCGACTATATCTTTCGTCGTGCGATGGAAAGGGTATAGGAGCTGACCCGCTCCGGTGTGTGATTCAGGATTGACGATGGGATAGTCTAGTTGTCTAGTTAGTCGAGGCCTTAGTAAGAGCCAATTTTTCGGGATAGTTGACTTGTATATAGCATCCCTTTTTCTGACTAGACAGATAGACTCTTGTGTATCACTTTTGGGACAGATGGTTGTAGCACTGTTGTACTTTTGACCGGATCAAACTATGTTTTTCTCGCATTATGTATATATTTGTTTCCTTTCAGTTCAGTTCCTTAGTGATGAGATCACTGTTTTTATCATTATTAGTACTGCACTTCTTATTAGAACTGTCATAATGTAATAGAATTGTGAGATACGTTCTCCCCATTATAAGAGTTGTGCAAGGCACAATGTTGAGTATGATTGTGACCTAACGTTGAATTTCCTAATATTTTTTTTATTATCAGTATCATGCCGCCAAGAAAGATTGGAACTAGGGCGAACCCTGGATCTGAGGACCAGGGAAGCCATAACCAGGATGATAGGAACCAGGAACACAGTGAAGAGGAAGACGAGGATTATGTGGAACAGGATGACTCCCTGTATGAAGAGGAAGAGGAAACATATGATGTTGAGGGATTTGAGATAGAGGCTGAAGAAGGAGAAACTGAGGTTGAGCAACCAGTACCAAACCCAGGCATGGATCCCATGGGCCAGTTCATGCAACTACTAAGGCAGAACTTGGAACGCCAACCCAACCCACCCCACCCCCTCAAGGAAATAACAATGTTGTGGCAAACTCTTTCAGGGCTTTTAAGTCCCTTAAGCCCCCTGAGTTCCACGGATCAGCCGACCCGGTTGAGGCAAGGGAATGGTTAAAGGAAATGGAGAAATCCTTTGAGATTTTGAGTACCGATGAGGCACAGAAGACTGTATTTGCTACCTACCTTCTGAAAGGAGAGGCTAACTACTGGTGGAAGGCCAAGAAAAACATGGAGATAGATGCTATCATAACCTGGGAGAGGTTCATTCAGTTATTTCTGGGGAAGTATTTCCCGAGGTTTATGGAAAACCAGATGGAGCTCAAGTTCTTGGAGCTAAAGCAGAATAACTTATCTGTAGCAGAGTACGAAGTGAAATTTACTGAGTTATCAAGGTTTGTGCCGGAGTTTGTGAGCACCGAGGAAAAGAAAGCTAGGAGGTTTCAGCAGGGACTGAAACCGTGGATTCAGAATAGGGTGGCAATCCTTGAGCTTACGGATTATGCCACTCTGGTGCAAAAGGCAACGATTGTAGAAGCCGGAAGTGAACAGATGCAGAAGGAAAGAGAGAAGAAGGGAATAAAGAGGAAAAGTATGAGCATGGGTGGGGGTTCAGCAGGAAGGAGCTTTCCAACTAGATTTAATCGAGGAGCAGTGTCCCTACCAGGAAAGAACACTGGGTTTAAGCGGCCAATGAGCGTGAATGTCAGCCAGAGCAGCCAGAAGTCAAGAATGTCCTATTCCAACCAGTCTTGACCCCCATTGCCAGCCTGTAACACTTGTGGAAGAATGCATTCTGGGGAATGTAAAGGAAAGCCAGTAACCTGCTTTGAGTGTGGGCAAGTGGGCCACTATTCTCACAAATGCCCTTCGTCAGCCCCTGCCGTCATTCCAACCACCACTTGTCATCAGTGTGGACGCCCGGGTCATTGGAAGAGGGAATTCCCAATGAACAAGCCAGCAGCTTCAGGAGCCAGCAGGGCTGCCTCCAATAAGCCACCTACTGTGAGGACTTTCAACATGACAGTCCAGGATGCTATGAAAGACTCAGATGTGATAGCAGGTACCCTTTCTCTAAATTCAGTCAGTGCAAACGTTTTATTTGATTCAGGAGTAACTAAATCTTGTATATCAAGGGACTTTGCACATAAATTAAGACTTAAAGCTGAACCCTTGATAGCACCCTTACAAGTAGAAATAGCCAATCATGAAATTATTCTTGTTAACTAGATTCACCCAGCCTGTGAGATAGGCATAGGGGAACAATCTTTTAGTGTTGATCTGATCCCTTTTAAATTAGGGGAGTTTGATGTAATTTTGGGAATGGACTAGCTATCTAGCAATGATGCTCAGATAGACTGTAAAGGGAAGAAAGTTAAGTTAAATATCCCAGGAAAGAAAGAAGTAATATTTAGAGGAAAGAGGCAGACGCAGAAATTTTTGACTATGGCCCAGGCCAGAAGAATGCTACGAAAAGGAAATGAGGCCTACCTAGCCTATGTGGTGGACACGCAGAAGGAGGTGCCCAACTTACAAGATATTCCGGTAGTCAACGAATTTGAAGATGTATTCCCACAAGACCTTCCGGGATTACCACCCGATAGAGTGATTGAATTTGCTATTGAGTTGGCCCCAGGGACGACGCCAGTTTCAAAAGCACCTTACCGATTAGCCCCGTTGGAAATGAAGGAATTAGCTATCCAATTGCAGGAACTCTTGGATAAGGGTATGATAAGACCCAGTGTGTATCCGTGGGGAGCACCAGTTTTATTTGTTAAGAAGAAAGATGGGAGCATGAGGCTGTGCATCGACTATCGAGAGTTGAACAAGATAACCATAAAGAACAGGTACCCAGTACCTAGAATAGACGATCTGTTCGACCAGCTAAAGGATGCTGTTTATTTTTCCAAAATTGACCTGAGAACTGGATATCACCAACTAAAGATTAAACCCGAAGATATTTCCAAGACGATATTCCGTACCAGGTATAGGCATTATGAGTTCTTGGTAATGTCCTTTGGATTAAACAACGCCCCAGCGGCTTTCATGGACTTAATGAACTGAGTATTTAAGAAGTACTTGGACAAGTGTGTGATAGTTTTTATCGATGATATTTTGATCTACTCAAGGACTGAGGCAGAACATGCAGAGCATTTGAGGATAGCTCTAGGAATACTCAGAGAGGAACAGTTATATGCCAAATTCTCGAAGTGTGAATTCTGGCGGAATGAAGTACAGTTTTTAGGACATGTGATCAATAAAGAAGGAGTATTGGTCGACCCCTCCAAGATAGAGGCGGTCTCAAATTGGGAAAGGCCAACCACACCCACAGAGGTAAGGAGTTTCATAGGATTGGCCGGCTACTATCGTAGATTTGTACAGGACTTTGCGAAGATCGTAGCCCCTTTGACATGACTTACTCGTAAGACAGAGAAGTTTGAATGGACGGAGAAATGCGAGAACAGTTTTCAGGAATTAAAGAAAAGGTTGGTAACGGCCCCGGTGTTGGCATTGCCGGGCGGAAAAGGAGATTTTGTGATATATAATGATGCGTCGCACAAAGGATTAGGGTGTGTGCTTATGCAGCACGGTAAAGTGATTGCGTATGCATCAAGACAACTGAAAGAATACGAGATTAGATATCCTACCCATGATCTTGAGCTAGCGGCAATAGTTTTTGCCTTAAAAATTTGGAGGCACTACTTGTATGGAGAGAAGTGCGAGATTTTCACAGACCATAAGAGCCTCAAGTACATATTTACGCAGAAAGAGCTCAACATGCGCCAGAGGAGATGGTTAGAACTAATCAAGGACTATGATTGTGAGATTCTCTATCATCCGGGGGAAAGCCAATGTGGTGGCTGATGCCCTTAGTAGAAAGGAAAGACTCAGAATGATAACGACTTCGGAGGAGTTAATCAGGGATTTTGAAAGAATGGAAATAGAAGTAAAGGTAACCGGAACCGGAACTGAAAAGTTGTTTGAGATATCAATGCAGCCAGAGTTATTAGAAAAGATTAGATTGTGCCAAGAAAGAATAATGAATGAGGGCAGAGAGTCAATGACTGGAGAAGAGATCCATACGGAGAAAGATGATAAAGGGATAATGAGGTACTCTTACCGGAATTGGGTTCCAAATGTTCAAGAGCTTAAAGATGAGATTTTGGAAGAAAGCCATCGTTCAAGGTATTCCATTCACCTTGTAAGTACCAAGATGTATAGGGATTTGAAGGAATATTACTGGTGGCCCAACATGAAGAGGGACGTAGCAGAATGGGTAAACAAATGTTTGACTTGCCAAAGAGTAAAGGCAGAGCACCAGAGACCCAGTGGACTTTTACGACCCCTGGAGATTCCCGAGTGGAAATGGGAACAGATAGCGATGGATTTTGTTGTAGGCTTTCCAAGGACGAAAGCCAATCATGACGCCATATGGGTAATTATAGACCGACTGACAAAGTCAGCTCATTTCATTCCTATCAATGAGAGATACACAGTCGATAGACTGGTGGACATTTAGCTTAAGGAAATAGTGACGCGACATAGAGTCCCAGCGTCCATTGTCTCAGACCGAGACCCCAGGTTTAACTCCAGATTTTGGAGGAGCTTTCAGGAATTTGCGGGGACCAAGTTAAATATGAGCACCGCGTACCATCCCCAGATGGATGGGCAGAGTGAAAGGACCATCCAGACACTAGAGGATATGTTGAGAGTCTGTGCAATAAACTTTAAAGGAAGTTGGGATGATCACTTGCCGTTGATCGAGTTTTCTTATAACAATAGCTTTCATACTAGCATCAGAATGCCGCCTTATGAGGCCCTGTACGGAAGAAGGTGTCGATCTCCCTTATACTGGGATGAAGTAGGAGAGCGGAAGATGCTCAGACTCAAAGTGGTCCAAATGACCAAAGATATAGTGGATCTTATCAGAGGGCGGCTTGTAGCAGCCCAAGACAGACAGAAGAAATATGCAGACCTAGCCCGAAAGGACAAGGAATATGAAGTAGGGGACTTAGTACTACTGAAGGTATCCCCTTCGAAGGGGTTAATGAGATTTGGAAAGAAAGGAAAACTAAGCCCAAGATACATTGGACCTTTTGAGATATTAAGACGGATTGGAAAGTTAGCTTACGAGCTAGCCTTACCCCCTAACTTGCAACAAGTTCATTATGTGTTCCATGTGTCAATGCTAAGGAAGTATCATCGGGATGCCAGGCACATAGTGGAGTACGAGCAGGTGGAAATGCAACCAGATCTGACGTACGTGGAGAAGCCAGTAAGGATTATAGATAAGAAGGAGCAGGTGCTTCGGAACAAAGTGATCAAGCTAGTCAGTGTGCTATGGCGGAATCATAATGTGGAAGAATCAACTTGGGAACTAGAGAGCGCAATGCTAGAAAAGTACCCCCATTTGTTTTCTATTTGATTCCGGGACGGAATCCTTTTAAGGAGGGGAGACTGTAATAACCCCCAAAATTTTGAACTTTTTGTAACCCTTGTGAATAGTGTTTTTGCTGAATGAGAAAACTTTTCATGCCACACTATGTAGGGGTTCTGTTATGGATATTCTGAGATTTTATTAGTACTCTATATGGTATATAAGTGTATGTAAAGATCGTCAGAATCCAATTCTGAACACTTTGATTTTTCCCGGAAATCCACTAGATACGGAAAGAATTGAGTATAAGGTAACAGGATAAAAAGGATTTAAATTAAAGGATTATAAGAGAGGATCATAAAAGGAATATAATATATTGTGAAAGGTTAAGGGAACCTAAGTAATAAGATCCCGGGTATGATCCCTCAAACGATAAACGAAAATGAAAGTTAAGCGAACCGTATAACAGATCAGCGGTCATTAGGCAAACAATTGGAAGTTAATCAAAGGAATTAGAGGGGATGATGTCACCCAACCAATGAGAAGAGGACAAAGAGGGGATGATGACATCATGAGCATGACATAAGCATGACATAAGGGAAGGAGATGTGGTTGAATTAAAACCACACAAAGTTCAAGGTTAATAAGGTAATTAACTAAAACAAAAACAAAACTACATCCACCAAGCCAAAACAAATCATTTTCATCAAAACAAAAATTCTATTTCTCATCACCAAGAACATTGCTCTCGGCTTTTTGCATTTTCAAAGGAAAGAATTTTCAAAATCCAAGATTTAAGCTTCCTAAATTGGTAAGATAATTCCCTATTATTCCTTATGCATAGTTATGGCTATATTATGAGTTTAAGCCACCAATTCATTCTCTATCTTCTCCAAGAAATCAATGAAAAAGACAATGAATAGTGATTTCAAGGTTTTTAACTTGATTTTTCTTGTTTTTCCTTTAAGATCCAAGCATCCCTAAGACTCCTCAAGGCTTCCTAAGGCTTCCTAGCTACTCACACCACTTCAAGGAAGGTATATCATCTCCAAACCCTAGCTTTACTTTGTATATTAGGATGATTTTGGTTGTTATGGTATTAGAGTAGCTTAATGATGGTTGGTTTAGAGTTGGGTTGGAATGGTGGAGATTGGAATGTTGAAATCTTATGATTTGGTTAAAGAATGTAGTATAGTTTAAATTCAAGTTTAAGAATAAGTATAAATTGTTAATGTTGAGTTTTGGGGCCGTTATGATGTAGTTTGGATGGAGTTTTGATTGGGTTGTGAATTGGGGTTGAATTGTGGTTGTTTTGAATTGGTTTAAATTTTGGAAATCGCGTAAACATAGCCGTCGTAATGTCCGATTTACGTTAGACTGCTTTTGTTCATAACATTAGGACCCGAGAACCCCCTGCTAGATTTTGACCATTGCCATGTTTAGATAGTTCATGTTACGAGCTTCGTTTTGGTATGTAGTTCGTTTGATTCCGATGTACGGTTTAGGAGAAACGACCGTTTTAAGTAACCGCGTTTCGCGAACGAAACTTTTCCCCTCGCCTTACTTTGAAACATAGGTTAAAGACCAAAAATGGTTAATTAATGTATGAAACAATTATGGTAAGTGTGTTAGGAAGTTGGTAAGACACTCGCGAAGGAATCGCCTTAAAACTCGTAATGGTTAAATTATTAAAAATGGTGGAGCCGAGGGTACTCGAGTGACTTAAGAGAATCAGTAAGCGCAAAGCAAGCGTTAGAGTCTAAGTTGGTTAAAGTATAGATTTACAAGTGACTTTGGTTTAATTCCAACTTACTTGTTGTTTATAGGTTACCAGACTCGTCCCGAGCCATTAATCACCCCCAGTCGCTCAGGCAAGTTTTCTATCCGTTATACTGTTGTTGTGATGTATACATTTGTACATGCATTATCTTGTGATAGATGCATAATGGTTATTTAGCAAATTCTTGCGATATATTGTAGCATGTGATATGGTATATATGCATGCCTGTTTCATATTCTTGCCATATATATCTGTTGGTTCAGTTGATAATACCTATGCTAGAGAATAGCGGTAATTTGCATATACCCTTAGTATAGGGACCCAAAGGTGAAAACATTTTCTAAAACCGGGAGTCGAGGATCCCGAGTAGATTTTATATATATATATTTATATATATATGGTTATAGTTTTCAAAACTATTAATCGAATAAGGTTTATTCGATAACTTTATATTATTTAATGAATATTATTTCGAATATTCATTCGAGGGCTTATGACTCAGCTTATTTATTTATTGAATATTATTTCGAATATTCATTCGAGGGCTTATGACTCAGCTTATTTTATTTATTGAATATTATTTGAATATTCATTTGAGGATCTATGACTCCGATTATTTGCTGAGATAGATTCTTTATTTTATTAAAGAATAAGGTGTCGATAATCAGACTTATCTTTGATAATTCAAATAAAGATAGTACTTTCGTATAAGTATATCTTTGGTTATTTAATACTCATTTCAAGTATAAGTTTTACAACATATACTTCAATTATTTTTATAAAGATTATTCTTTATGGGAATATTATTTAAATAATAATATTCAGATATTTCTAATATATTGGGACTGCTCTATTTTGTTAAATCAGCATCACTCCGAACATTCTCAAAAATGTTTTGCGAGTCCTCAAAATGATTTTTAAAAGTTAGAGCGGATCCCAAAACTCATTTTATATTTAAGATCCTCCTTTCGAAGGGGATTTAAATACTCGCTCAAAACCTGAGGGATCCGGCTCTGTGGTGTGTTTTATATTCGCAACAAGGTTGCTGTCTTGATAAAAGAGATTTTGATTACTTACCCAACACTCGGGAAGTAAAATTCTTGGACCAAGTTAATCCATTAACAGGCATCGCCTGGGAAATATCGGTGAGTTTTCCTTTCCAATTAGATACGACTTTTTGGTGGAGCCGTATCAACAAGTTTCTACTTGGGGAAAGTGGGGACGAGCTTTACGTTTCAGAGTCATGGATTTCATCTGAACTAGGAGTGGCGTAAGTGGTCGAGTAGCGCCGGCCCAGCCTTATTATATTGGCCCAAATGGCCTGGAAGTTCCGCTATGGTGGTCCATTCCTTAGGAGTCCAGTGTTCGGTTGACAAGTAAATCCGACAGGTTCTCCTCTACATGTAGAAAATGGTGGGGTTGTACTACTACGACTGATCATCGTAAGTGGTCTTCCTGGCACGGCAAACTCCCGTAATGAGTTCATCATCCAGTTGGATAATTCTGCAACACTACCCGTAGCATTTCGATCGAAAGGCTACGAATGGGTGGTTGCCGAAGCATTGACAGGGTCAAACAGTTTTATTGGTGTTTCCATTGAATGAAGTATCTCGTAACTTCATTTCTTTTAAAAATATTTCAAAGATTGAATATATTCAAGTTTTAATTTATGGTCTCATCTATGGGATGACCTCTTGAATCTTATTATACTTTGAACAGTAGTAGTTCAAGTAGATTTCTAAAAATGGTATAAGTATAGTGAAGTAATTGGTAACTTCATCTTCTTTTAAACTTATATCCAGTAAGTAATTACCTTACACATGATAAAGGATTCTAGTAAGTATCCATTTAGATACTTGTATTATTGTTATCACTATATATTATCTTGTGAGCTGTAATGCTCACTCTTGCTTCATTTCTTCATCACACAACAACAGTTACGAAAGATGGCCAGGCTCCAGAAGACCCAGCGCAAGCGCGTGGGAAGCGCCCCGCGCCTTCCCATTGAGATCGCAGCTGCTATAGCTGCAGAGGTAGATCTACCTTTAGATCAGACATTCTACTTTTGGGAACCAAATATTGTATAACTATAACTTGTGGCAGATAATGGCAATTAACTGTAAATTTATCAAGTAATCATTTTGGGTTGTAATAACTTTTAATTGTGGATTCAAGGACTTGTACTTATTTCAATTTCATCTTTGAGACTATGACGTGTGGTGGTGTGTGTTAGTATGGGGTCACAGCTTGAGGTTGTTTATTATTAATTAAGTTAAGTGATAATTGTGGAAAGAAAGACCGTGACGACCCGGATCCCTGACCCCGGATCTGGGAGTATTACAGAAAGGAAAACCGAGCCCAAGATATGTCGGACCTTTTGAAATTTTAAAGCGCATTGGCAAAGTAGCTTACGAGTTGGCATTACCTCTGCACATGGAGCACATTCACCATGTTTTTTTTTCACGTATCGATGCTTAGGAATTATAATCCAGACTCCAAGCATGTAATAGAGTAGGAGCCAATAGAGCTTCAGGCAGATTTGTTATATATAGAGAGTCCGATAGAGATTCTAGAAAAAAGAGAGAAAGTATTGAGAAATAAAGTGGTAAAGTTAGTAAGAGTATTGTGGAGAAACCCAAAGGTTGAAGAGTCAACCTGGGAGTTAGAAAAAGATATGAGAGAAAAGTACCCTCATTTGTTTTCTTAGGAGATTCTGAGGACAGAATCCTTTTAAGGGGGAAGGATATAATATTCGGGATATATCGTGTAATTGTTTTTGCTAATAGAAAATTATTATATGTGTTCCGTATCTATTATGTGAATTATTTATTAAGTGTTAAATATGTTAGGATGTTTAAAAATAATATTAATTGAGTATTTTAATTTTTATATGTCCAAAATAAAATATAAATAATTGTCATATCTTTCTATTTATTTTTATGATGATTTATGATTTTATAGGAGATATATGGATTTTATAAAATCATTTTCCGAGTATTTAAAACTATTTTATACAATCGGGAACCAACCGACGTCATCCATTTTTACGTTTTTATAACCCGAAACTCATCCGAGAACTCCTTCCTAACCTAATTGCAATATTCCGAGCATTTGCCATGTTTCGACTTTTTCGATCCGGAGTGCGATTTGTCCTGTGCGGGTCCCGGCGCAACATTTTCGATACATTCTTCGTTTCGGTAAAATCAATAAAACTCGTATTTTTGATAAACGGCGCAACATGATCTGTTTTCTCAAATAAACGTATTATTTGATATCCGGTATGATCCAACAGGGTACTAATAATCTGTAAATATAAATAGCTAATGCAGTATTGTATTCGGTACAGATCATCAGAGTTATACCATAAAACTCCATGATTATCTGAAAATTTTAATAATAATAATAATAAAATCCTTGAATATTTGTTCTTGATGTTCTTGAAGATTAATGGACTGTTTGGAGATGATTCTAGTGTCCAAATCGCAAGTAGGAGTAACCGGATTGAAGAATTCGATATGTTCTATCTTTATCCACCATCAAATCATCCCGAGGATGGGTAAATTTCATTTCGAAAATTTAGGGTTCTTCTTTGGATTTAGGGGTTCTTAATTTGCTGATTGTTTACTTGTTTTGATGCTGTGAACGACTTTATCTCTCAATTTGGAATCGATTTGTGTATAAACTTGTATTTTTTGTGTTCGATTCGTACTAAGTCGAGTTTAATTGTTTAATTATTTTTATTTTGATTTTTCCGGATTAGTTATGAAGTAGTTATTGATTATGATTAGCGGAATAGATTGTACGTTTAAACAGCTTCGTTTTGGTACCGAATCCGTCGAGTTTGGTTGTGTATTTCTGGAGTTCGAATTTTGGCCAATAATTGCTTTGATGTCGCCGGTTTTAATGGCTTTTGTGGCCGGAATTCGAGTTCTGCAGCTTGTTTATCATTGTTGTTGTTCCTGGAGACTATGGAAATCGATCTTAAATCGATGTTGTTTAGGAATCAGACTGGACAGAGAGGTTTGGAAGCTGCATAAGCCTCGCCGGACTTTCCCAGTGGCCGGAACTGCTCGTCGGTTTCTGGGTTTTCCAGAAATCCGGCGGGTCGTTCTTGGTGACCCGGAACCCGACCCGTTTTACCAATTACATGACCCGGTTTTGATCTTATAATCCCAATTGCAATTCCTATAAAAGTGTTTATGGGATTTTCTTTTTAAAAATAATTCAAAAACCTATATTTTAACTTCTAAAAATTCATTTTAATTACCAAAATTCATTATTTATTATTCTGAAAATTATTTTTAATTCAAAAATAAATCTAAATTATTTAATTAATTAATTTTAGTTAATAATAAATTATTTAATTGATCAATTAATTTAAATATTAATTGATTAATTAACTTAATTAGTTATTAATTAATTTTAATTATTTATTTAATTAGATTTAATTATTTTAAATTGATTTAAAAATTCCGAAAAATAGTTTCGAGCTTTAAAATATTATTTTAAATTATTTTCAAAGCTCGATAATTATTATAAAATTGTTTTGAAGCCAGATTTGGCCAACCGAACCCTGTTTATTACTCCGAAAGTGATCCAACGACCCGTTTTAATTCCGAAAAATGTTTTAAAATTTATTTTAAATACCCGAAAGTCTGTTTATAACCCGAGACTCCTTTATAAATGATATTTCAGTGCATATTTGACGTGTTATGTGCTATATGTGACTTGTTGGTTAGTTGTCGGTCTATATGTTCGGTGTTTACTTGTTAATAGCGTAACTTTTAATCCGTTAATTTGATTTGGGTGAAACGAAGGGTAGATAGAAGTGTATGTCGAATAGAATCGTATGAGTTGAATATTGATAGATACTTTTGATGCCTAGCAGAGTAAGCAGGGCGTAGGAAAGGGAAGCAGGTGATCAGAAAATGGAATCTACATGTAGAAAATACAGCAAGTGATCAGAAAATAGAATCGAGGCATAGGAAAAGTAGACGAGTGGTTGTAGAAGAGAGTCATTTGACGAATACAAGTGAAATTGGAATCGATTGTGATAAGGCAAGTACTTCTAAACCTTTTTCGAGATAGAATGCAATATTTCTAAACTTTCTCGTAACATATTGTTAAGTGTTCAAAATTGCTTTGTTTTATGTTGAAAGTACTTTGAATCCTTCAGCCTTGAACCTGAGCCACATCATTTGATCTTTGAGTCGTAAGCCTTATTCTTTGTGAACCATTTCTTGTTGATTTACCAGATACTAAACCACACTAACACGATTGTTCTCCACAAATATATATCCATCATATACCAAACACTGGAACAGAATTGTTTACACATACAGAAACTTTTATACTCAACCATACCTTGTGACATCAAAGTACTAAAACCTTGTAAA